>NW_020201155.1:45530-76563 GCF_001531365.2 Cynara cardunculus var. scolymus | reverse complement strand
TTCTTGAAGTATCGTTGTCTCTGAATGAATTTCAAAACAAGTTCATCAGCGATCACTGAACAAGCTCAGTGTATGATCGCTGGAACTGAAATTACAGATACATAAATACRTCGAAAGGAAAAAGGGATTATCAACAAATCAATGAGAGAGAGGATCAACAACATCCTCAATAGTTTAATCCTCAAAATCTATAGATTAATCCCAAACAAAGACAGACAGAAGTCACAACCGTCTTGATGAGATATCCTCTATAGTTTTCAACCAATAATGGTTTCCACAAACAGTTTTATCATCATACCTTCAAAATCATAAACACATTGTTTTAAACTGTTAGAAAACAGTTTTACCATACTCTTTCCAAATCACAAATTCCCAAAACCCAACAGTTTATATAACTACAAATATAAAGGTTTTAGTTTATCAAAACTCACCTTATCAAACACAGATTCTGTAGGTTAAAACACGTAGCAAATCACAGGATCTTCAAACACTTTTGAACAATAGTTTTCTTCAAGAATGCTCGTCATCGCCACAAAACACCTTTTTCTCTTCCAAACAGGTTTCTTCTCAAAAATAAAGTGATAAGAGAGGATCTTATCCCTTTTTCTTTCTTTATATATTTTTCATAAGGCGGTGGAGACTATTTTACTTATAAAATAGTTTTGGGCGGTGAAAGATATTATTTTAAAATCACCTTTGCTTCACAATGAAGATATTGCATCTTCACATATTAAAATAATGAAAATATCATGCATGCTTCATATCACATGTATGCATGTATAATTCACATATACATCATAACCCCTTTTTCACTTATATGCATACCACTCAGGCATTTAATTAATTACCATGCATGTCATCACGTAATTCAAATAATAATCACGTATAGGTTACCTCAACTCAGTTTGTCTGAAACCCGGTTATAACATTCTTAGTTTCCAAGAAGGAGACCTCCTTTTATATGCCATTTATAAATAGAATCTTGTCACACCCCGTTAAAGCGGAAACACGAGATGTAACAGGTAAGCGAGTCACAGCAGCAGATATTAAATAACACCATTCAAGTTTTACAAAAATTTGAATTTAACATCCATAACCAAGTTGGAAGAGAATAATTCTTTACAAAAGTTTCAAAATGAACTTAATCGGTGTCGTCACATATTTGCTCCAAAACTTCAATTCTTACTTATTTCCTGAAAAGCATGAAACATAAAACAACGTCAACTACAAAGAGTTGGTGAGTTTACAGGTTTTCATATGCACAAAACATTACAATGAAAAAATCATTTCTTTGCAAACTAATACATAAACTTGCACCCGATAAACGTAAATCTTGTACGATGTTTAAAACTTGAGACGCTACTGAGCCTTTCCTGACCAATGTGCCCCATTATTTTACGAACGACCATAAGTAGCCCGTATACTCACTTAGGTCCCACAGTTCATAGTAGTACTAATTCAGCGGTGGTCCAAATTCCACATGATTAGACTAATAAAACATAGGTAATGTGCACCCCTTTCTAGGTGGGACTGTCAACACAATAGCGGCTATCCACAATTACCACGGCCTGGGGACATGCCCGAGTTAACAAGTAGCGTTTACGGACAGGGACTTTATTTGGAAACATACTCTCAAGTACATCAATTTAGCATTTATATCATAGTGCAAAACCGTCAATATTTCATGACATAAACAAATCTTGACTAAACAGTTCTTTAGTCCAACAGTTTTACAAATAAACAGTATAGTTTGCATAACTTCATGTTTTTCCCCCAGTTTATATAAACAAAAGGCATTAAAAGTGGGGCCGTGAATACTCACAAGTTAGCTGATGAATATCCAAGAACTTGATGACGTTTGAAGCGCTAAACATCCGCCCTAACCTTCCTAAACAGTCCGAAATCCAATAATTAGATCACCTAACGGGTCTCGATAAAGATAAAGTCAAATTATATCTTATGTAATGCCAACGAGTTTTTATGAATTAAAGTTGATACTTATATTAATTGCTCTAAAAATAGTCCAGAAATTATATATTTTAAAATCAAAGTCCTTTGTACATAAAGTTACCATTTGGACAGAATGTAAATTCTGTTTCTGGAATTTTTAGTCTCACAAATCACTGTCAAAAGAACCTTTCATAAGTCATTTTGTGTCCAAATTTTTATAACATCAATAATAATGAGTTAAACAGATTTTTCCCGAATATCAAGAATTTTGGATGGGTTTAAGGCACTCATTAATACCCTACAACTTTGAGTGACACAGTCCCCAAGACAGATTGCACACTCTTCGACTGACGGCCATTTGGGGGGTCTAAACTCATCATTTTTCAGTTATTTTAACTTTATTTTAAAGCTAACACATAAGGCTAACTTCCAGAAAAAGAATCACCCATTTTCATTGAGTTTTGAAGAAGATATAACCGATTTAAGATGCATGCAAGATTATGTCAGCAATGCTCTTTTTGCACCATAATCTTGTATCAAGAACTTGAAGGCTCAAAACGTAATATGTTTGAGTGAGACCAGTTGCATTAGAAAGATAACTCATCAAAGTACGTTTTAGAAGAAAAATCAGAACATTTGGACTTTTATTTTGAAAGATACAGTCGACACAAGTGCTAACAGAATCTGTCAGTTTTTAAAATACATCTTTTAATGATTAAATTCCACATGCAATGTGGTTTTCTCCTACTTTCTTAGAGTTCAAAGATCGTGGATCATAGATTATCATCATTTTAAAGACATTTTCATGTCTTTGATGTATAATCTCCCCTTTTGAATTCCCCAGGAATTTAATTACAAAGACAAGAAGTAGGTGTAGAAAATGAGAATCCTTGATATTATACAAAGGTAAGATTACTAGTATATTACCTTTTGCTTGCAACGGCTTGATGTTTTGAATGTTCTTCAAGATTGACAGATTTTTAATGATGCTTGAAGATGAAATCGGCTGGAGGGGTATGGTTTAGAGAGAGAGAGAGAGGTTAGGGAGAGGAAATGTTTATGCAAAATGAGGATGAAAATGGGAGTTTTCAAAGAATGTGGGGTATTTATATGTGAGTTTAAAGAAAGGAAATGGGTTGACCTTATTAGAGCCCAAATCCATGCTTGTTTATATTTTTTTTTATTAAAATAAGGCCCATTTACAGAAAAACATAAATATAATTGACAAACACTGATAAAATATCAGTATTAGGTCAAAATTCCAATTTTTTCGTAAAAATTATTTGGACATTCAAATAAAACTTTTTATAATTATATTTGGACTTTATAATATCAACTTTATTATATTTGGAGTATTTTTAATATATTTGGCATTACATAAGTTAATTTTATCAGTTATCCGTCGAAACAAGGTTTTCTGAACTATATTTTGGAAACTAAGTCAAATGAATTCTAATCAACATGACTAGATCCTAATATAATTCTATAAAAAATCCTATAAGGTGCTAACCTGACGCCCAAAAATGACAGATGTCACAAATCTACTATAATCTACGCTTCAAACTCTGACTTCGTATTCAGAATCTTCAGCCATCATGTTCCTTGAAATGTGGAACCATTTCTGCACACGTGTTAGATTCTGGTTGAAACACTTGGAGATGCGCTGGAAGCTTTGTGCGCAAGTCAAGGGCGAAGGAGACCCAAAGACTCAACATGTATAGTGCAGAGGCTCTGTGTCTGTAGTGGTAGCTCTGCATCAAGTTCTTAAGTTTTTTGACGCTTAAGACTTGATCTTCCTTTGCTTGTGTACAGACTTTGTATGTGAGGTACTCCTCTGTACCTGAGTAGCTCTGTCTCTTGTTGACCTGTGTATCTGAGCTCTTGTTCTAGGATGCTTTCTAGACTAAGTCATCTTTAATAGAGTAAGATGCTTCTTACTTACACTTTTATGAAAAGGGTATCTAACAATCTCTCCCTAAATGTAAATAAGAAAACTCTTACTTGAATGGAAATCTAGTCTAGGAAAGCAAGAGGCCAATATGGTCCTCCATATGTAAATTTCTTTATTCAATAATAATTACAAGTACTGAAAAGGAAACTTGATATACGATAACTACAAAATTGATTTTTTCTGAAGGAACACCATTGATTTTCATCCTATATGTTTGGATTAGAAAGCAGATTCTTGTCTCAAGTTTGTTTTATTCATTGTGAGAGATCAAATGGACTCCTATATCACTATCTATTTCTTTGTCTTTATTTGGAGAATATGAAGGGTATCTTTCTCTTTTATGTACTCTAAATTGACATATCTGATATTGAGCTTGTGAGCTTGACTTGATGATTCCTATTTCTAGTAATTATAAATAGATAAGACATCGAGAAAATGATCAATGTTGGAGATTTTACTCCTACGTCTTCTCCTTTTATATGCTTGAGGATCTCGGTTGAAAGCAACTTTTAATTTATTATGAGCTCAAACGATGAATTCAATAACTAATTGTAAATTATTCATTATTATTAATTATAAAGAACTGTTATTAATCTTATAAATTATTTTTTATATTATTATTTTTACTTGATATATTTAGTCATAAAAAAATAAATATAATAATTTTAAAAATGTTTGTTAATTACATAAAACATAAAATATATTTCTTTTGTTTCACAAATAATAAAACTTTGATAAATATTTTAAAAAAATATATTTAATTTAATTATTATTTTTTGAGAAATTATTAATTAATTGAGACATTAACCAACAACTTTGTTGGTATTTATATTATAATATCATATGTAATGGTTATTAAAGTCATTATTTAATATTTATAAAAAAATTGTAATATTATAAATCAAATTAAAATTTTACTAATCCACATTCTATCATTTAGTTTTCGGGTTCGTATTAATTAAAAATATTATATTTTTAGTGATTTGTTTAAATATATTATGAAATGTTAAAAATTTAATGCACTAATTTTCTAATATGTCCGTCCTTTTTGGTCATTTTATATACCTCAACTAATCTTTCAACTAGTTCTCATGAAACATAATTAATTCATCAACTAAAGTATCAACGAGACTCGCTTATATAGTGTATTTTAAAGAATTCGGCAGAAAAGACTAATATACAAAAAAATATAAACTAAACGCGATCTATGTCATCAAAAAATGGTTTATAAATATAGAACATAAAACATAATAGAAAAAGGGCTTATAGGGTTGACCCAAAATGGTGGAAAAATTAACCCATATAACCAAACCATTTAATCCTAAAACCACACTGTTTAACCCATACGGTTTATTTTTTTGGATGAACCATTTATGCATCTCAAAGAATCCTCAAGTTCGGCCATGCAGATGCTTGTATTAATCTACAACATCATATAAAATCCCAATATTAAGCATAAACTTGTATTAATCTACAACACAATCATAAAACCCAATATAAGCATAAGTTTGTACATAGCAAATTGAATCAAAACTAGAGTTCTAATTACCAAATCCATTGTTTGGATGCACAATTTGTCAACATAACTCATGTACATAAATCTGCAAACCAAGATTTATGATACATTCAAACACACTATGTCATCTCCATATAATTCCACTAAAATGATATTGGGTATCCATGCTAGCTTGCACGCACCTCGATTAATCTCATGAAGTGAACAGCCAAGCAACTGACTATCTCAAACCCAAGATCCCTACTATTTTCTTCCTAAACCAAATCTTTGAACCAAAACCAGGTCATATATGAAATATGTTACCCACCCAGGGCGAAGGACGAATGGGTTATTTAGGAGAAAAGTATTTTGATAGTTTTGATAATTTAAGAATACCTCAAATTCTGTCAAAACGTCAGAAAGAATCTGTCAAAAGGCTTGAGCATCTCTGCCTCCTCTTCGGCTAACGGCCTCACAGAGGCGACACGGCAGTGTGTCTAGGCTGGCTGCACGTGTATTCCCATAGTTGCCCAGTAGACCACACCTTCTCCAAGCATGATACTCTGCATAAGCTATTGGATCATCAGCAAGTGCTTTAACATAGGTGGCCAGTTCCTCCATCGACTTAAATTTGGCACCATCAATGATAGAATGCGGAGGTACAAAGTCTCTCACATTTGGTGCTCCAAAATATATAGGAACAGCCCCAGAATCCAAGGCATAAAACAGCTTCTCAGTTATGTAGCTGTCGGTATACGTGTTTTCAATTGCAAGAACAAACTTGTAGTGAGACATGGCACAGTGTAGATGATCCCACCAATGTGGAGATGCATTTGGATCTTTTGCACACTGAGGATAGAGAGAGAGTGCCATATCGAGGCCACCTACATTGTTCAAGCATTTACCAAAAGAATGATGCGACAGCAAGCCGAGTATGCTCTTAGCAAGCTGATTTCTTTGAGGAAGACAACGTGAGGAAGACCAGTAAACAAGAGTATCCTGAAATAAAATTTATGTATGTTATTGTTAGTTTAAAAAGATACACTGCACAGGGCATCACGGGGAAGGGAAATCACCGCCTCCCTGTACCACCAATCATGTGAAAACACATCATTATTTTATTTGATATGCATTTATTTAATTCAACTTTTTATTTGAATAAAGTAATAATGAGTAGGATGGGTGATTTTTATTCATGACAGGGTAGTGGTATGGTACTTACATTGTTCTTGAAGGGAGAGAGATAATAATTACGATTGTTATGATAGAGACCACCAGCATAAGTTGACTGAACATCGTCTTTGGCATGATAACTGATGAAAATGTCTTCAAAACCAGATCTTTTTCGGCCAGCCTCAAGATCCATGTAAACGCGGAGTGGTTCTCCACTGCGTCTCTGCAAGAAAACAAAGTGCATCTGAGCTACCAATCTTGAAAAACAGAAAGTGAATAGGAGAGGCATGTTACTGAAGATAATAGCAAGTAGACGACATTTCTAGCATACTAAACACAAAAAGAGGTGATAAACATCAAAAACCAGAAATTCCACATATTAAAAGCTTGCAAATTTGTCATCCGACTCTCTGGGTTAGGGTAGGGGTCAGGTGAGATATACTAGGCGTTTTTGGTTTAAAAGCATGCAAATTTATTTGCCATCATCAGTCCTATGAAATCACTGATACGAGTGTATCCTTGAATGGTGAACCAACACTAGGAAATGCTTATCATTTGGTATCAGAAAGAAAGAAAGAAAGAAGGTGATTCTAGAAAGAAAGATAGAGATAAGGGGTGACAAATATAAGATATATGAAAGCTTGAATAAAAATCAACTTTACTGAAGTACCAAACTTTACTACCTTGTTCGGTGACGTAGAACACTGGATACCACACTTTTACAAGCTTTCTGGCTTCCACATTCTTTATCACGACAATCCAGTGCTTCGTTCGTACAAAGTGAATAGGTTGGCGTTTTGCTTTAACGAAGTACTTGTATTCTTGTGATATTCACGGGTTCCTTTGTGAACACCCAAGACTTCTCATAACTTAGCGCTTTACAATGACGAATAAAGATGTCTATATACAGGTCTTTCAGATAAGGTTCTTTAATTCTTGATTTTTCCCACCCTGGAGTTTTGAGCTTTTCTGTGAATGGCACATACTTCCTCCAAGGTTGAACACTTGTATTTTGTGGAACAGAAGATGTACAGGGAATGCTTGGTGGATCTATAAATATTGGTTCAGGTTCTTCTTTTAGGTTGAGACTGAAATGGAAAGCTTGACTCATCATCATTTAGATCACCTTCAAAGTCAAATAATAAATCATTTGAATCACCAGCTCCATCTTCAGGTTCAATAGCATAATCCTGAACTCCACCAATTTCTTTTGAGAATACGTCATTAAAACCAACGTTTGCAGACAGACCCAATAGCAACGTTGTTTCTACTGTGGAGATCTCCGGCTTTTCAACCATCGACTCGATCTCTGGATCTGTAGCAACTATGTCTCCAAACCTGTAATCCTTTCCTCAGATTGACTAGGATTTTGCTCATTCAGCTAATCAGATTCTTCACGATCAACCAACTCCGCTCCTTGACTCCTCGAGGTAACAACCACTCTTTGTTTCTTCATCCCCCTTATGGTGATCAGGATCGTCCTAATCATCATGCCTTCGTTTAAGTGTAGTGGCCTGTGCTTGGCAAGTGTTTTCCAAATTTGAAACACGTTCGGACAAAAGATCAATGGAATTTTGCAAATTCTTAATTGATAGGGTAGATGTAGCAATTGTCGAACCAAGCTTTGACAATCTTGAGACTACAACGCTTTGGAAATTAGAAAACTCTAAGGCTCGAACGGTTTGAGAGTCTTCTAAAGATTGTCGTAGCATCCCGACTAAGTCTGCGTCCGCCGAGTTCATGTTCGGTTCTGAGATCATTTTAGCATACAACATAAACTTCAGGTTATCCACCGATTAGTTAGGTTCTGCTTGAGGTTGAGGTGCAGATGGTGGCGACGGAGCACAACTATGTTTTTCTGCCGGTTGCTTTCCGTTCTGGTAAATGCTTTAACCCGTTTATCTCTATTAATGAATCTTGAACAGCCTTTAGGGCATCGTTCAGAAACTCCCTTGACACGAAGTCTGGTAAAGTAACACCTAGATCACTTAAATTGCCAATTGTAACAACAGTTGAGAAAACTGTTGTGCCTAGTTCAATGTTGGAATATCATTAGCAATGGTAGGACTTCCAACTTGTCCTCGTAAAAAGTCAGATGAATCTACTCCGGTCGTTCTGGCTAGTTCACTAGGAACAGTGGATGGAGCAACAGATGCTCTGGACTCCTGTGTACCTAGTAAGTGTATCGGCTCTAGATTCGATGTGCACACAATAGAAGTCGTAGAGTGGGGTTGGAATCTACTTGTTTCAATATCTTGTTCCTACGAGTGAGGAACAGATAGATTATGTGCTATATCCCCGTGAGTATCTAAAACTAACACTTGTTGGGAGGTGTTAGAGTGGCTGGGAGAGGGGTGCATTTTCATAGCTAGGCGGGCTACGTCTTCTTCAATGCTAACATTCAACGAATGAATGTCAACAATATATGTGGGAACTTTGTACTTCTTTTTCTGTTCCTGTCTCACACCCCCCATCTTTTTCTCATTCCCTATCACTCATAGTCTCAGAATTTTTTACTTGAACTCCCTCGTCCATCCTTATTGCATCCAACATTCTATCAATTTTAGCATCAAATTCAAAAGTTGGAAGTTCTTCGATGAAATCAATTTCGTTGCTGGAATGTCTTGTAAGTTTAATAATTCAGCCCCGTCCACATTTTGATCATCTTAATCACCTTGATCATCATCATTATCATTATCATTATCATTATCATTTCCTGGATGAACGCCCGAATCAGTTTCAGTATCTTCTGAACTTGTTGAAGTAGAAGTACTGTTATCAGGAGATTGTGCCAGATCATAGTGTCCCCCCGCCAGACCCCTCTCATTTACATTTTCCCTCATCGCACAACCCTGTGCAAGTACCCTTGTACCTAAACTCTCTCATCTACAGCTAAACCCTCACGACGGTCGGCTGAGACATGGGGTGATCCCGGGGAAAGTTATGCCGGTTCTGGCTGAACTATAGGATATATAACGCTCCTATATTCTAACACAATGAGAACTCTAATTGGCATAGGCTAATAGTTCATCAGGAATATTCATGATCGAATCAAGATCTTCAACTTCGATATGTGGTAGTAAGAATTGCATCTCATAGTCTGGCCCTTATGGTCGATCTAGGCTAGAGGGGATAGCTTTGTTTGACCGCATCATTGCTCGTATAATCAGTTGAAGTAATCGTTGAAAGGGACTGAACTTCTGAGCTTTGGGGGTGAACTTCTTAGCATGAACTAACTCCGCCAACTCATTCTAGATCACCATTGTGAAATCGTAGTGTTGGTTGAACACTATACCATGAAAGAACTTGAGGAAGGAACTGTTGCAAGTGTCTACTCAAGCAGTTTTGGATGTGAGAAACCGTAATCTCTTAGCTGAGTGCGCATCCATAAAACTTGAAAATAGCAGCTAGCAACAGCTACATATTCTGCTTCGGCTGTAGACGTAGATACACAACTCTGCTTCTTTGACACCCAACTTACCAGTTTGTCTCCTAAAAACTGTATGTGACCCGAAGTACTCTTCTTATCTAACATACACCTTGCATGGTCTGCATCTGAGTAAGCAGTCAGTTCAAAACCAGTATCTTTTGGATACCAACGTCCAAGATTAATTGTCCCTTTAAGGCAGCGAAAGATTCGTTTAACAGCACTGAGATGGGACTCCTTTCTGGTATCTCGCTGGTATCTAGCACAGAGATGTGTTGAAAACATAATGTCTGGTCTACAAGAGGTTAAATACATTAAAGAACCAATCATGGCTCGGTAGGTCTTTTGGTCTACAACTTTACCTTATGGATCAACATGTAGTTTTGAACTAGGAGTCATAGGTGTTTTAATTGATGAACAGTTTTCCACATTAAACTTCCTCAAGATATCAGAAATATATTTTGTTGGACAAATGAAAATACCTGAGGATAGTTGTTTACCTTGTAAACCTAAAAAGAAACTTATCTCACCCATCATGCTCATTTTAAATCTACAAACCATCAAGGCTAAAAAATTCTTACAGTATTTAAGATTTGTAGATCCAAATAATATATCGTTCGCTTGCTCTGTTGGGGACTGTAAACAATTACCAAACAATTATATTTAAGAGTCTTTTTCCATTCTGACTTGAGTTGGTTGGAAGTCGGTATAAGGGAATGAAAGATGGATGGGGACGTCATTTTTTCTATGAGAGAGGACCTGGCTCTCGAAATCCACGCTAATTTTTGCACGTAATCGTGATTTCCTATTACAACTCAATCACAATCCCTTGGCATTTAGCATTTGGTATTAGAGCCTAAAATTCAGGTAGCCAATGGCACCCAAAATTCAAGGAGAGCATCGATCTTGGAAGAAACCATTTAGGCGATGGAAGGGAAACATGAACGGGACAACTTTGGTCTCCAATCAGTGAAGAACAACACCCAAATGATTTGGTAAACGCCAATAGAATGAAAGGGCTTGATCAAGAAATCTAGATGGTGATGGAGAAACTGGAATCCTGGAGGCGACAAGGAAAGTCGCCTAACATGCCTAATACAATAGATGGTGATTCATCATGAATTGGCAGTGGATTGAAAGGGAAATGTCAAAGGGATCGTGGTTCTCCGCATCAATTTGTCTCAATCGATGGGAAGTCGTGGTCTGATAAACTCGGCCAATGGAGTGTACGCTACTGATTGGAGGCTTAGGAGGATTGAATTAACGACGTTCAACGGAAACAACCCTAATGGGTCAATTTTTAGGGCTGAGAGATTTTTGCACTCCAACGATTCAAAGAGGCCGAGAAGGTGGCAACAAGAAGGATTTGTATGGAAGCGGATTCCCTCGCTTGGTTTCAATGGACTGATAGTCGTTGTTCGATTGCACTATGGGCCAAATTGAAGGTTTTCTTGATTGGTCAATTTCGATCCACGTTATGGGGAATGTCTTGGGAAGAATTATTAGCACGCTATCAGGAAGGAAGGAACTATAAGAGAGTATCGTCACTCCTTCGAAATCCTATCATCCTCATTTAGAGACCTCACGGTAAATGTTTTGTTGGGGAATTTCATCAATAACTTAAAACCACAAATCCAAGTTGAATTATGTCTTATGGACACAACCCATCTTGTGGAGGACAAAAATATCTAACTATCTAGAGGGTACAAGTCACTGAGAAGGGGTACAATCCATCGATTAGAATCTCAAGTAACGGCTCCTAATATCTATGCGTTTACAACTAATAAGGGACCTGGTATGGTATCGACCAATCGAATAAAAACATTGGAAACTGCTAGATGATTGATGGAGGAGGAACTTCTGAATACACATGCCCAAGACCTCTGTTTCTTGTGATGAAAAGTACAAGGTTGGTCACAAATTTAAGGTAAAGGACCTTATTATCTTGTTGCTACAGGATGATCCCACGGAGGAAGAAGAGATTGGGATTGTGCCCGAAGACGACGAAATCGAGGTTAACCCCGCGCTACAAGTAACCAAATTGTCACTGAATCTAACGGGCGGATTAACGTCTCCTAAAACCATGAGAGCATGGAGGTGATCATATTGATCGACTGTGGCCGTCCCACATTAATTTCAAGGGAGAAATTGGAACAACTACAACTTGCCAAAACGACACGAGTAATTTCGGTGTGAAGGTGGGATCGGCACAGGTTGTATTAGGAAATGGTGTATGCAAGAACGTGGAGCTGTTCCTACCAAAAATTAAAGTACAAACCGATTTCTTTCCCCATGAATTGGGGAGTACCAATGTGATCGTTGGAATGTAGTGGCTAAAGACACTTGGCGAGATGAAAGTCAATTGGAAATCGCATAGAATAGAATTTTGGGTGAACAAAAAACTGTACAAGGGGAACAGAGCTGAACAAGTCGGCAATAGCTTTACGATCATTGATAAAATGTTGGAGTGGGGAGAAGAATTGATGTTACTTGACTTGTACAACATACAAAAAGATAACCAAAAAGTGGGGGTTGAAGTGGTAGACCATTGGGAGGAGGTCGTAAAAACTTCCATTGACATCTTTCAAACCACTACACACACTATACTACTACAACCGAATAAAGCCCCAGTATGTGTTCGACCATATCAATACTTATATGAGCAGGAATATAAGATAAAAGGGTATGTTAGAGAAATGTTGGATGCTCAAGTAATCCAACCTAGAGATAGCCCGTACGCGAGTCAGGTCTTGTTAGTGGCAAAGACAGATAGGAGTTGGAGGTTTTGATGGATTATTGAGCCCTTAATCGAGTCACAGTGGCCAACAAGTTTCCTAACCCTTTAGTCGATGAATTAATCAACGAGTTGCACGGGCTCGCATTTTTTCGAAGTTGGACCTCAAGTCTGGATACCAACAGATCAGGATGAAAGAGAAGAATATCAAAAAAGGGCGTTTCAAACCTACAAGCAACCTTCCAAGCCATCATGAATGACATATTTCGATCGAATTTGCAGTCGTGACAAAGAGCACCGCCAACACTTTACTACTGCACTACAAACGTTCATCTGGTTGTTAAAAGATAAAAATGCGTTTTAAGACAACCTAGAGTCAAGTATTAGGGGCATATCATATCAAGCAATGGGTAGGGCCCAAGTTTGATAAGATTCAACCTATGGTAGAGTCACCATCACCACAAAATCAGAAAGAGTTACAGGGATTTTTTGGGGTTAACAGGGTATTACCGATGTTTGTAAAAGGGCATGGCAATATGGCAAGGTCCCTAACACAACTCATAAAGAAAGAAGGATTTGAATGTTTCCCTGAAGATGAGGTTGCCTTTCAGCAACTGAAAGGAGCAATGACTAAGTTATCGGTCTTAGCGCTCCCTAATTTTTCAGCAAGAGTTCGTCATTGAGACGGATGCTTCAGACATGGGTATGGGTGCACTGTTGAAGCAGCACTAGAGACCATTGGCATTTTTTAGTCACGTGTTACCGGATCGGATATGGTTGCATTCCGTCTATGAACGAGAATTAATGGCTATAGTGCTTGCCATCTGAAAGTGGAAACATTACTTCATAGGCAAAAAAATTGCGGTAAAGACAGATGAACGAAGCTTGGAGTATTTATTAGAATGGGAAGTGGTACCGGAATACCAACGTTGGTTGATGAAGCTAATCGGGTTCGACTTCTCGATCCAATTTAAACCTAGAAAAGAAAATGTGGCCATAAACATGTTTTCACAAGTCAATCATCAAGCCAGGGCTTAGTTACTGTATAAAAGCTCAATCTCGAAATGGTTAGCTCAAAACTCAACCAAGAACCGAAATGGAAGACCATAAAGGAGCAATTAGCTCGGGGAATGGTTCTGTCGGGTCTACAGCTACGAGACAAATTGCTTTTGCATAAAAGAAGGATTATCCTTCATCCAAAGTCGTCCATGATACCACAAATGTTGCGAGAGCTACAGTCAAGAAGTATATTGGGTCAATCGGGATTCTTAAAAAAATCGTAGAATGAAGACAAAATTTGGTGGGAAGAGATGAGAAGCGGACTCCAAACCTATATGAAAAAATGTACTCTACATTGACACCAACTGGTCTATTACAAGCCTTAGCCATTCCTCAATAGGTGTGGTACGACTTACCTATGGACTTTGTAGAAGGCCTCCCAACATTGGAAGGGTACAATGCTTTGTTGGTAGTTGTCAATCATTTAACAAAGTACAACCATTTTATCGAGTTGAAACATCCGTTCACAACTCAAATCGTCCCGCTCGAGTGTTTATAAAATAAGTGATAAGACTATATGACTTTCCAAAATCCATCGTAGCAGATTGGGGCAAGGTCGTCCTCAGCAATTCCCGGGAAGAATTGTGGCGTTTGCAAGACCCTAGACGGAACTATAGTACGACTTATCACCCACGAAGTGATGGGCAGATGACAGTGGTTAATAGGTGTTAGAATGTAAATACGGTATATATTTACTTAGGCCCATTAATCCCATAGGCCCTAGGGTTTCTCTTTTGTCTAGGTTTTCTGTCTATATATATCCTTGTATCCTTTCTTTGTAAAACACAAGTTAAAAGCAATAATATAATCCCTGATTACATGGTATCAGAGCTCGGTTTCGTAACAATCACTAGTTTCACGGATCGAAATTTTTAATCTTCGATTAGGGTTCTTGTTCTTCTAGTTTCGGTTTCTTCCTTGTGTGGGACCGGTTTTGTTGGTTGTTTGTGGGCTTTGGTTTATCCCTGTTATGATCTTTTCCTCGTGGCTGCTGTTTGCTAACTCTCAGATCTGGTCGTATTTCAAAGATACGGCTAGTAGGGTTTGGTTTTTTAGGGTTTCTTGTGCAGCAAGGGTTCTTGATCCTAGGCATTTTGGTTTATGATTTGTCGTTGTCTGGATCTGGTTGCTGCCGTCTCTTTTAATCCAGATATGGGCGTGTTTTTCTTCCTCACGACTTCATATCTGTTTGCGTTAGGGTGCTGCTTCCTCGGTTGTTTGGTGCTGCTGTGATTCGGGGTTGTTTTACTTGATTATTTTGGTCGACAGCAAGCTTTCAGCTGCTGTTTTTTGTTTTTAAACGCTTCATTTTCAGTTTCCTAGGAATGGAAGTGTTTTGTTCGTCAGTTTTTTTGGCACCTGTGAGTCGTTCGCTTTCTGGTTTGCTACCCTTCGTCCTAAGTCCTACGTTCTCTCTTCTGGTTAGTGTTTATTGGAAGATGGCTGGAGAAGACAAAACATCTGACAGTAACAGTAGTTTATGTGTACCCGAGATGCTTCCGGTATATGTTGAGCTCACCGACAACAAGCTTAATGGCTCCAACTACTTTGAGTGGAGCAAAACTATTTGTACCTATCTCCGGAGCATGGAAATGGCTTCTCATCTCACATCGGATCCTCCTAAAGGAAACGGTTTTGATTCATGGTTCCAAAGTGATGCTCGTTCGTACTTGCAAATTATCAATACTATTGAGCCTTCTGTTTCGTCTCTGGTTAGTCACTGTGAATATGTGAAGGAACTTATGGATTATCTTGTTGTTTTGTATTCTGGATAAAGTAACATCTCTCAAATCTCTAGTGTTTGTAAGTCCTTTCATCGGGGAGAACAACAGGACCGATTACTCACTACGTATGCCATGGAGTTCAAGAAAGTGTATGAGAAGCTTAACTCTCTTCTTCCATTAAGTGCTGATATCAAAGCCATGTATACTCGGAGGGAACAAGTGGCTGTTATCAGTTTCTTGACTGGTTTGCAACTAAAATTTGACTATCAGATCTCAGTTCTTGAATGAATCTACTATTCCTTCTCTTCAAGAAACATTTGCCCGTGTTCTTAGGAATGAGAATCTTCAGGCTTCTCAAACTTCTGATCACAACAATGCTAGGCTTGGTCGAGGGGGATTTCGTGGTGGCTACCAAGAAGGATTTCGTAGGGGTCATCGTGGTGGCTCTAGAGGTGGCCACAGTGACCGAGCAACTGACTCACGAGCTACTATTCCAGATTCTGATAATGTTGAGTGTTACTACTACCATGAGTTAGGGTCACACCAAGCGCACATGTAAGAAGCTTTTGGCTAGACATCCGAGGAGTTCATCAGAGCACGTTGCCTCTGCCCTCAAATAGTACTATTACTATACCCACAGAAAAATATGCTCAATTTTTAGGGACTGAGAATTCCACTATTCCGACTACTACATTTGCTGAGACAGGTAACTCTAGTACATGCCTATTATCTTCTGCATCCAAATGGGTCATTGATTCAGGTGCTTTAGATCACCGTAGGGCAATGGTCCGAAGACCGATATGGCAAAAAGATGACAAAGGCGGAAAGGAATTGAGCAAGGGAATAGGGTTGGAGAAAGATTCTGGGCATGCGGGATAAGATACGAGACTTCATTGTGTCCCAGATTGGTGATGGCGCTTCCACGTCTACCTGGTTTGATAACTGGCACCTGCTGTGCCCCCTCTGTCGGCATATCTCTCCCCGTAATATCCTCAGCACTAAGCTTTCCCTCAATGCATGCGTTAAGGACATTATCTGTCAGGGAAACTAGACTTGCCCCCACCAGCGGAACAGTCCCAATCCCCTTTTTCGTGTTTCCTCCCCTCCTGTCCTCTCCCCTTCTGTCCCTAATAAACTCCTCTAGAGAAAAAGGGATGGCCGTCTCACTTCTTTCTCTGTCCATGAGGTCTGGCTCTCCATTTGCCCCAGTGAACCGGATGTTGGGTGGCATCACATGGCCTGGTTCTCTCAAAACATCCCCAAACATGCTTTTGTTCTTTGGGTTGCCCTCAACAGCGTCTGGAGACGCATGATAAGCTTCGGTTCATGGAGGCCTATTCTAACCTGTCTTGTGCTTTCTGTCTTAACGGGCCTGATTCTTATCAGCATCTATTCTTTGAGTGTCCATTTCCTAATCAGGTTTGGAATGGCCTTAACCCCAAGTTGAACCTCCCTGTTATCCCGGATAATTGGGTTGATATTATCAGTATATTCCAGCAAGACACCAGAGGTAAGACCATCTGGTCTATCATTTGGCGTTTAGTGCTTGCTGGAAGTGTCTACCACCTCTGGTAGGAAAGAAATAATCGCATCTTGAAGAATAAGAGAATATCTGCTGACATGGTGGTCAAGACAATCTCTGATGATGTCCGGTCCAGGTTGATTGGCCTTTACCATGAAGCCTTCCCATAATGTTGTCCGTGCTAAGCTTGTCTGGAATCTTCCCTAGTGGTTGGTTTCTTNCTTCTTTCTTCTTCTCTCCCTTTTCTGAGCTTTGATCCTTTCTGGTGGTTGCTTCGGTTTAGCTTCCTCCCAAATCTTGTCCTTGGTTTTGCTTCCTGTTTTTATAAAAAAAGTATAAAAAATCCAAAAAAATTTGTATTTACTTTCTTTTTTCTTGATTGAAGGGGCCGCCCCCTCTATATCAAAAAAAAAAACCCAGTTTAAAGTCACCATTCAAACTCTTCGTAGTGATAATGCAAAAGAATATTTGTCCCAAACATTTCAGTCATATATGATTCAAAATGGCATTCTTCATGAGTCTACGTGTATTGACACACCAGCCCAAAATGGGGTTGCGGAACAAAAGAATCATCATTTCCTAGAGGTGGCTCGGGCACTATTATTTCACATGATTGTTCCTAAAGTCTTCTGGGCTGATGCGGTTGCTACCACATGTTTTCTTATCAATCAAATGCCTTTCGTTGTCTTGGATGGTAAAAGTCTTTTCTCAGTTTTGTTTCCTACAAAATCATTGTTTCCAGTCGACCCAAAGATCTTTGGTAGTTCTTGTTTTGTTCGCGATACCCAACCTCACATAACTAAGTTGGATCCAAAGTCTCTAAAATGTGTCTTTCTTGGTTACTCTCGACTTCAAAAAGGGTATAAGTGTTTTCCCCCATGCTTAATCGATACATTGTACACGAGACGTTACATTACATGAGAATATACCCTTCTTTCCTATGTCCACTCCTTGCAACCTAAGAGATAATGATGACTTGTTGGTGTATACCATACCTGTTCCTAGGGATGGTGATTTGACCCGACCCGGTGGGGAACCCGGTTCACCCGACCCGGACGGGGACGGGGAATCCCCGCTAAAACGGGTACCGGGGCCGGGGATCCCCGGTAGAGGCAAACCGGGGTTGGGGCCGGGGCCGGGTATTGTATCCCCCGACCCGCCCCGTACCCGGTGTATTCAATATTGACTATTTGACTTATTTCATATTTGGGCTTTGGCTTTGGGGCGTGGGCAGTTGGGCTTTTGATTATACTGATACACATAGTCACGCACAGCACTCACGCACACTCTCACGAAGTCACGATTCATCTCTTCTCAAATCTCAATCACACAGCAGTCCCGAACGTCGGTTCACAACTCACAAGTCACAACCCTCGTCGGCTCACCGCACACACCACAGGTCCACAAGACCCAACACTCTCGTCGGCCGGCTCGTTCTACTCCTCGTCACAACCCACGACTCAATCGAGGAGTAATCGACCAACACAGCAACACAGCCAACACTCAAACTCTCAAACAGTAACACTCAAACCCAGTCGTCTTCTCTTCTTCATCGATTTGCAGCAGTGAGCCACAGGTCGTCTTCTCTTCTTCATCGATTTGCAACAGTGAGCCACAGCCACCGGTCGTCTTCTTCGAGCCTTCGAGGTCAGTCTTTTCTTTTTTAGTGTTGAATATAGTGAATACAGTGATGTGAGTTCTAATTTAAGTGTTGAATATAGTGAATACAGTGATGTGAGTTCTAATTTGAGTGTTGAATACGGTGAATACAGTGTTGACCGGGGGTTGACCGAAATTTGACTGGGGCCGAAAAGTAAATGCCCGTACCCGCCGGGGGCTGGGGCCGGGGCCGGGGCCGGGGATTGTGGATATAAACCGGGGCCGAGGCCGGGGATTGCAAACCCCGCCCCATTGCCATCCCTACCTGTTCCCGAGTCTACTACCCCATCCGACTCGACACAGACCCAAGGGCCTACTAAACCATTGATAGATCATGTATATAATAGGCAGCAACGACCTACATCAGATCCCGACCCAACACCATCTTCATCATCGTCTGCAGATCCGCCTAATGATGATCCTCTTGCTTCGAGTGATCCACCACCTTCCGATACACACAGGTTCTGATCTTGATGTTCCCATTGCTCTTCGGAAAGGTAAGCGCTCATGAACTTACCCTATTTCTTCTGTTGTTTCCTATGATAAACTTTCTTCAAGTTATCGTTCTTTGATCTCTACATTTGATTCTTTATCTGTTCCTAAAACGATTGGTGAAGCTTTGGCCCATCCTAGATGGCGGGATGCTATGATTGATGAGATGAATGCTCTCGATCATAATGATACATGGGATTTTGTAGAGTCACTTGTTGGCAAAAAGGCAATTGGTGTAAATGGGTATTCACTGTGAAAGTTAATCCAGATGAATCCGTGGCTCGTCTAAAAGCCCGATTAGTAGCCAAAGGATATGCTCAGACTTAAGGGTCGAATACCACGAGACATTTTCTCCTAGCTAAGGTACCCTTCATCCGCCTATTTGGTTCATTAAATGACTGGGTACTACACAAACTGGATGTGAAAAATGCCTTCTTGCATGGTGATCTACATGAGGAAGTCCATATAGAGCAACCACGTGGGTTTTTATTGCTCAGGGGGAGTCTGGGACAGTCTATAAACTGCGTAGATCATTGTATGGTTTAAAGCAATCCCCTTGTGAAAAGTTTTGACGGTTTAATGTCGTAGTGACTGAATTCGGCTTATGGAGGAGCTCTTATGATCATTTTGTGTTCCTTACTTCGTCATCTTTTGGATGTATTCTACTAGTGGCATCCGTTGATGACATTGTGATTATTGGGAGTGATGAGACTAGGATCAAGAAGCTAAAAGATTTCTTTGCGTCTCGGTTTCAAACAAAGGACCTAGGTCCTTTAAAATACTTCTTAAGAATTGAAGTATCTCGTACTCGGAAAGGGATATGTTTGCCTCAACGGAAATATTATTTGGACAAATTGAATGATTCTGGTATGATTGAAACAAAACCTTGTGAGGCCCCAATGATTCCAAATATGAAATTGAAAGCGGATGATTGAGATCTATTTGAGGATCCAGAAAAGTACTGAAGAATCGTGGGAAAGCTAAACTACCTGATGATTACACATTCTGACATCGCTTTTCTAGTGAGTGTAGTAAGTCAGTTTATGTCATCTCCGAGAACTCCACATTGGGACGCTGTTAGGCAGATACTGAAGTACCCAAAAGGTGCTCCTGATCTTTGGTATCCTTTATCAAAATCACGATCATCATGTCATAGAAGGGTTCACAGATGCCAACTATAATGGAGATCCTACTACTAGGCGGTCTACGACAGGCTATTGTGTATTGGTTGGAGGGAATCTAGTTTCGTGGAAAAGCAAGAAACAGAATGTGGTTTCCCGGTCAAGTGTTGAATCTGAATACAGGGTTATGGCCCAAAGCACTTGTGAGCTAATATGGTTGCGTAATCTGCCAGGTGAAATTGGGTTTGCTCAATTTAAACCAATTAACCTATATTGTGATAATGAGGCGGCTATCCACATTACGAACAATCGCGTGTTTCATGAAAGAACAAAACACATCGAGGTTGACTGCCATTTCACTCGTGAAAAGCTACAAGATGGAATCATCTCAACTCCCTTTGTTCGAACAGGAAGACAACTTGCTGATGTCTTCACCAAAGCATTACCTGGTTCGCGAATATCTTTATTTGTAACAAGCTGAGCATGATTAACATCTATGCTCCAGCTTGAGGGGGAGTGTTAGAATGTAAATACGGTATATATTTACTTAGGCCCATTAAGCCCATGGGACCTTAGGGCTTCTCTTTTGTCTAGGTTTTCTATCTATATACATTCTTGTATCCTTTCTTTGTAAAACACAAGTTAAAAGCAACAATATAATCCCTGATTACAATAGGGATGTTGAAACACACCTCCCTTGTTTCGCCGTAGCACAACCAAACAAATGGGCAACTTGGCTATCGTTGAACTCGTACAATACGTCTTTTTCATTCAGCTGCTAAGTCAACTCCGTTTCAGCTGTTGTATGGACGAGAACCACCCCATATCGTGCCTTTTCCAGCAGGGGAGCCGACCAATACAGTCGTGGATCAGCTCTTACTGGATTGTGTCAAGATGATAAAGGATTTACAGCGACAACTGTTATGAGCCGCTTGTTTTTTTCTGATCTTTCTATTTTCTTTTCATATTCTCGAGAATTAGGATAGGCATCCTAACAGACCGGTAGACTTGAACCTTGTTCCTACATGACCCGATCAATTCGACTGAATTACCTCGGATGCCTGTGCCCATAAGAAATCGCGGACTCGACAGACCAACACCGTCAAGACATTGAGTTTGAAGTCGGGACTAAAGTGTACTTAAAAATGCGACCTTATAGGCAATCGACTATGGCGGGAATCAGTTTTGTGAAGTTGGCACCCCGATATTATGGAACCTTTGTGGTAATTGAACGGGTCGGCAGGTCTCATATTGCTACAACTACCACAGGAGAGTGTTGTTCATCCGGTGTTCCATGTTTCTCAATTGAAAGTGATTGTAGGGGATCACGTTGACTCGGTCCCACTACCAACGACCTCAGGCACCGATCGGGAGTTGAACACCAAAACAGAAAAGTTGAAAGGGGTTCGTTTTCGACAAAATAATGATGTGGAACCAGAACGGAGGACACAAGGTAGCTTACAAAGTCATTTGCCAACAATTCCTTTCGTTACACCTTATAGACAAGGTGACTCATAGCAAGGAAAGTGTTGATAAGCCACCAATAGTCAAGGTGTATTCTAGAAAGAAAGGGAGAGATAAGGGGTGACAAAATGTATGCTTACTCTATAGGATGAAAGGTAAGAGACTCCATTATGACTTGAGTCGGTTAGAAGTCGGTATAAAATAAGGGAGTGAAGGATGGATGGGGACATCATTTTCTTTGTAAGATCTCTCATTGTGGAGAGGACATGGCTCTCGAAACGCATGCTAATTTTTCCTGTAATTTTGATTTCCTATTACAATTCAATTGTGATCCCTTGGCATCTGTCATCCTCCTATCCATTTCCCACTTTGAAAGGGTTATTTGATAAGATAAAGGTCAACACTGGTTCCTTACTGCAACATTTGGCCTAGGGCCAAGCTTCCCTTACCTTACTTTCAATGAGCCGTCAGCATTTTGGATCCGTCAAAGTTGGTCGCCAGAGTTGGTCATCAGAGATGGTAATAAGAGTTGGTGGTCAGAGTTGATTGTTAGAGTTGGTCATCCGTACTTGAACCATCAACATTTGGGATTTCCTTACACACCACCTAACAATTATTAAGTATGATTCCTTATGCGCGAAGCTTACTACGTTTTGGAATACTACTTTCAGGAAAGGGAGACAAAACCAACTTTCAAAAAAGGTGCTCAAACAAATAGTGGTCCAAAAAACTGCAGTTGTCCTCTTTTATAATTGGCTGCCAATTTATGTACTTCTGGACAAATCCCCTTCTTAGCTTCTTTTGCTTTAATTTTTGCTAGAGTTACTATCCTCTCTCCTATATATAGTAGAGGCTCCTCCCCTTTAAGGTTGGTTGATGAATATATGAAAACTTGATAGAGATTCTGTTACATAATCAAAGGATTACTTTATAAGATTGGATTACTAGAAAATTACTAATGGTCCACATTTGGGAAAATGAAGAACACGATACAGAGACTCAAAATCCATAAAAGGATCCTAGGGAAGAATTCCCTCAAAGCAGGTGCTAAGAGTCAACTGAATGGTTATTTTCTATATGCCCCTCACACAAGCATACCCTCCTTATTTTACAACCAAAGTATTAACTAATTCCCTAATGGGTCTTAGGCCGTCTAACATAGACTTTCCAAATGGTAAGCTTAGAAATAGTTGGGCTTAATAGACTAGCTTGGTTGATACTGCATCACTTGGCCCTCCATCAAAATCAGTCTCGTCCTCAAGACGAGCATCATCAGGGAATTGACTTTGCATGATCATTGCATCCTCCCATGTTTCCTCTTAAAGCATCCTCTCCACTGATTGAGCCATTGAAGAAAAATATCCCCTTGACGGTCATAAAAGCGAGTCGCTCGGATGGCTTCTAGAAACAACTGATTCGTTACATCTAAAATTGAATTTGGCCGATAAAGATGGCTTGATAGTGATCCCTAGTCAGATTTCTTCAACAACGAAATGTGAAAAACAAGATACACTACACTTTGGACGATGGAGCCAATTGTAGGCGTATGCTACCGGACTAACCTTCTCTATGATTTGGAATTAACCGAAATACCAAGTTGCTAACTTTTGATTAATGCATTGCGCCATAGATACTTGCCAATAAGGACGTAACTTGACATATACTTGTTCGCCGACTTCGAAAACCACACTATGCCTTTTTTTTATCTGCATGGGCCTTCATCAGAGATATGCATGTAGTAAGTGTAATTTCAATTGCTTTTAAGGCCTCAACCCCATCTTTTTAACTCCTGCCCATACACAACCTCAAAGCGAGAAATATCGGTCAACCCATGAAATGTGGAATTATACCCAAATTCTGTCCATGGAACCCACATAAACCCAGAACGTGGTTGATCAATAGCAAAATAGCGCAAATAAGCTTCCAGACAACGATTTATTACTTCCATTTCTCCATCCGATTTCAGGTGATAAGAACTCATATGCAGATGAATACCTTGAAGACGATACATTTCTTGCCAAAAGTGACTCATAAAGAGGGGGTCACGATATCTGACAATAGATTAAGAATACCGTGAAGTCGGATAATCTCCTAAACAAAGACATCTGTGATATTTCGGGCCGTGTACAGGTGTTTGAGGAGAAAGAAATTACTATACTCGGATAGTAGGTCCACCACGAGTAACCATCAAACCCCTTGGATTTAGGCAACCCGAGAATCAAATCCATAGATAAATGCTCCCAAATAGCTTTCAGAATGTCCGAGGGTTGTAATAAACATGCGGGAGTCAACGAACTCGACTTGCAGCGCTAACATACACCACACGACTACAAAAAATATTGCATAGCATAACCTATGCCCAGCCAATGGAGATTTGAGCAATTCGATGATATGTTCATTAATAATATGAATGTACCCCTAGTAAAAGATGTGTGAAACTCAATACTGAAATCCATTTCGAATTTTGTGAGATGACCAATCGATTTTTGCGATATAGGAAGTCGTTGTGTACAGAATAAGGAAGTCTGGGCTGTAGCACTTGTGAATGAGTTGCCGAATATTTGGATTGGACTTAGCTTCCTCTAATATTTGAGCACCTTACCCAAACTGTTGGTACATCATTGAATTCAATTCTCTGTCATCATTACATCTTGAAAGAGTATCAGCAGTTTTATTTTCTCGACCCGCCTTGTAACAAATTTCAAAATGATACCCGAGAAGTTTGGCCACGGAGTAGTGATACATTGAAGTAAGAGATGTTTGAGACTCTTATGATCTGTGTACACTACAAAGGTAGTTCCCAACAGATAACTCCACCAATGTTGAACGGCGAGAGCCAACGCCATAATTTCCCGCTCATAGACAGATTCCGTGAGGTTTCAATCACCCAACGCCTTACTGAAAAGAGCGATAGTATGTTGTTGTTGCATTAAGACTGCCTCGAATCCTCATCCTGAAGCATCGCATTCCACTACAAATGAGATTGAAAAATTCGGTAAAGCCAACACGGGGCCGACGTGATGGTAGTGTGAGGGAGATCGAAAGATTGTCTTGTTGACTTGTTCCAATGGAAATCATCTTTTTCTTGGCAATTCGGTCAACGGTTTAGCAACAAATTCGTAATTTCAAACAAACTAACGGTAATAACCGGTCAGGCCAACAAAACCACAAACTCCTTTAACTTGCTTTGGAGTTGGCCAACCTAGTACTTTTTTAGGAACCATCGAGACTCCCTTCCCATTTAAAATATGGCCTAGATATTCCACCAATTGACCGAATAAGCATTTCTTTTGATTCGCCACAAGCTGGTTAGCCATCAAAATGTGTAATGTCGAAGAAAGGTCGCGAAGGTGCTCCTTGCACGTTGGACAATACACCAAAATATTGTTGAAAAAAGTCGACCACGCACTTACTTAAATATGGACGAAATATATCGTTCATAATTGGTTGAAACGTTGCACGACTGTTAGCGAGTCCGAATGGCATCATGAGGTATTCGTAATGGTCATCATGTGTTTGAAAAGCCACTTTTTCCACAATTTCTGGCATCATTCTAATATGATCATAACCCAATTTGACATCCAATTTAGTGAGAAAACGTGTACCAGACAATTCGTTGATTAATTCCTCCAAAACGGGAATCAAATACTTAGTAGGAAGGGTAGCTTTGTTTAAAGCTCCATAATCGACACACATTCTCTAGGTTCGATCTTTCATTTGTACAAAAATCACTAGACTAGAATAAACACTATTACTCGAACATATAACCCCCAGAGACTGCAGCTCTTAAACCTGCGCATGAGGATAACGATAAGGTCGTACACACACTAGACCTGGCTCGGTAACAGATTTATAACATGATCCTTACCACGGACAAGAGGTAACCTTGTTAGTTCACTGAAAACAGGAGCAAAATCCACAAACAATTGTTGTAATTATTGTGATTGATGTTGGGAAAGTTCAAAGTAGAACCAAGGAATTTGATGCCAAAACCTCATGGACTAACATTCCCAGTTATGAATGTCATCTCCCAAAGGTCTGTAACCATTTGATTCTCAACACCATATCCAAACTTCCCATCTCGAATAACAACCAAACGTTCCCAAGGTAATTGGTACTTCCAAGTGTCGTCCTTCGCACAATTTAATTTGCAAACTAACTAATGAGGAACCGAAGATCCAACACATCAGCTAATCGACCATGAGCGAAATTATGGGTGACACCACTATCCACCAATACAACAATAGGAATTCTCGTAAGTCATAGCAAACCATCGAATTTGACCGTTTGCAGTCTCGATTTGGAAATATCCTTTGCACTCATAAACTCAATAACAGAGCACTCACTTATTTCTATCTTCTGTTCGTTCAACACCTCATCACATGTAATCACATCAATCGAACAAAGCTTTTCCTTGAACTCTGATTTTTCATTGTCGGGCAAAAAGGATAACTCTAAAATATGCCTCTCACCATTTATACCATGGTCCGAGTTATTGACCACATTTAAAACACGACTCCTATTTGAAGTAATCCTCCCACAATGTCTGTCTCAACGTACGAGAACCCCGATTTCGAGAGGATGAGTTTTGCGTTTATTCGTTGTGTATAGGACCACCTACTATCGAGTTAGACGACGTTCGAGATGGTTCCACTCATGTTGACTGTCGATGTTCATGCCAACATTAGGATTATGGGCTCTAATTCCTTTTTGGCCCACACGAGTGAACGAGAGCCCAGATAGATTTTTATCAGAAAACAAATAATGTCGCTAATATCAATACCTCATTGTCAAGACCGAGTTCTCCGATAGATGCAACATCTCCTCCACATGTTTTGCCAAATACATGGCATCTAATCGAGTTTGAGGGCGATATAGACATGCCCATTGTTTGACTACGGTTGTAAATCAATCAATCAAGGAACAAGGTATAGCAGATACCGCAATCATCTATGTAACCACAGATTGAATATGTCGGTTTAATTGTAGATAGTTGTTCATATAGGTCCTAGATCTTCAATCCACTAAATCTCTGTAAGAGTTCTTGATTTAATTGCTCCCACGTCAATTCTCCATGTATTTCCTTTACCATTGCAAACCAAAGTGAGCAGCTCCAGACATGTTGATCTGTCAGGATCAACATATTAGTCGGTATTCCATGAATCTTAAAATACAACTCTACTTTAGCAATCCAACCACGAGGATCGAAACTGAAGAATTTCAGAAGTTTGATCTTCTTCACAGCATAGTATAGATTCTCCCTAGCTCATCCTAATTGCATGGCTGGCACAATTCTGACTACTATAACCACGCTTACCAACCCCTGGTGTGTAATCGACATGTTGTTAGCTTCAACTCGTTTGAATAAGAATCTGCAATTACCGAGGAGGCCATTGAGAAAGTCTTTTTTATTCCTTTGTCTCAAACTTCGGAATTGACATTGAAAGGTGGAGTATGAGATTCCGTTCAGGAACCTTCTGCTGGTTTTAAATTCTTCCCCTTTAAGTTGACCTTTCTTTCTAAATATTTGTATTTGGTGTACTAGCTTCACAATTATATACATCAGTTGACGTTTGTTACTTTTGTACCTCTCGATCGTATCACTCTAGAGATAATCCGGCTATTTTTAACATTTTTCCCATCCTGCACTAGTCTTACCAAACACATAAAGAAAACTCAATATGTCATGTCATAATCTTACCAAACACTTCAATAGTTCTGTCATGCCCGGTATACGTAACAAACGCAAGGCATTTAATTTTCCACATCAATAGTCGTGTCTCCATGTTCTAGTTAACTAAGATGCCTACTTTGGCACAAACAAAACATGTTCCCAAACAAACAAAACATGTTCCCAACCAAACAAAACATGTTCCCAACCAAACAAAACATTTTCTGAAGTAAAAAAAGTACGGCAAGTATCTTTATCTCTCTCACAGACCTCTTAATATTCCTCAATTCAACAAAGTACAGTGCCTCCCCACTCTCTCAAAAGACCTCAACCCCTTTCTATTTGACTTAGACACCTATATATAGTACTTATATTATATATACGTGTGTGTGTTAAACCATATAATAGATATATTATACTATATCTTTTTTTGGAGGAATATATTATACAATATAGTATATATTATATTTTACATTATAAATATAAATATATAGGGGTAGGTTCAAACGAGAACGCTAACTATTTAGTAAAACAAGAAAAAGATCGTTAATGTACAAAATCATATATGATTCACGTAACAAATCATACATGATCCGGGCGACTTTGCCTGCGACTTAAGTGGCCTCAAAAGTCGCCCGCTTCTATTTAATGTAAAATCACGTGTGATTTTGTACATTAACGACCTTTTTCTTGTTTTCTTAAATAGTTAGCATTCTCGTTGAACCTCCCTATATATATATATATATATATATATATATATAGGGTTGGGTTCACGTGAGACCAGGCTGTTTTCGTGAGACCCATGAGACCACATTTTTACACTTGAAACTTCACAGCAAAAACACTGTGAAGGTTTAAAAAAGTCGAACCTTCATAGCAAAAACACTGTGAACGTTACCTTCACAGCATTTTGCTGTTGAAGTTTCAAGTGTAAAAAGTTGGTCTCACGGGTCTCACGAAAACAGGCTGGTCTCACGTGATCCCAAGTCTATATATCTATATATATATATATATATATATATTAACTCCTGGAAGTAGAATGCATATTATATTCAGGTATATTATATATATTTTGTGTATAATATATATATATATATGTTTCTGTGTATAATGCGGCAGTGGAGTGCACAGTGGTCTATGTATATTGTGTATAATGTGTGTGTATAGGTGTGTGTAGTATACAAGGTTTTAAAAGGCGGAATCAAGCCTTGAGGTGTTTTCTCTCGACGAGGCAAGGCGTAAGCCTTGAGGCGGTCCGAGGTGTAAGCCTGAAGCGAAAATATATGTATACCACACGAATATATATAGGGGATGTTTCATTTACAAACCATACAAACCAATCTTAACCGTCCATCTAGTCTAATAAATATTTGATTTCATTTTGTTTCCTAATCTAAAGTCATGATCATAATGAATGAACCTTATCATCTTCCATATATATCTCAATCATAATAATGAATCATGATAATTGTCCATAAATATCTCTATTGTTTTCTAATATAAGCATTGTTTATGGTTTGTATAGTTTGTTAAAATTAGATGGTTTGCAAATGAAACGTCCTCTATATATACTACACAAATATATATATATATATATATATATATACATACCAAAATATATACTACACAAACATAACATTATACACAAAATATATTATACATAAAATATACACATAACATTATACACAAAATATATTATACTACACAAACATAACATTATACACAAACATAACATTATACACAAACATAACATCATACACAAAATATATTATGCACATATATATGCATTCCACTACATTATACACAGAAAATATGCAATACCTAAATATAACATGAATCCACTCCCACATACTAACTGTACACGGACTTTTGAAAGTAAAAGCAGAATATAAGGAATTGCAACATAAAATAGTTGCAAAGAAACAAGGTATTCCAGGAGTTGAAATATATTGTAATATAGTATATATTATTGGGAGAAGTTCATAAAAACCCAACGAACTATCCCATTTTGAATGATCATGTCCCTGAACTATTTCTTTTTTTGAATGAAAAAACCATTAAACTTTCTCATTTTGAATGATTAAGTCCCCAAAACTATTTTCTTCAATGAAAAATTCATGAAATTTTCTTATTTTGAATGATTTAAGACCCTGAACATTTTTTTGTACGTAAATAAGCCATCAAACATTTAAAAATTGATTACCTACATCCTTTTAATAAAAAACTATCTATAACCAACTAGAAAGGTCTTAAAAGGAGAAACATAAATCAGTTTTACCGTTTCCAAACCCTACGCCCTTCAAACCCCTCGCAAACAACAATATCACTCCCCCTCACCACTCCCTATCGTTCCATCATTGTCCGTTCTTCATATCTGCTTTCACACCTTCACAATGTTGGCCCCTGCCATTAATCTCCATCTTTTTTTATCTATTTTTAGGGGGTTACAATTAGTTTTACTTTTAAGACCTTTCTAGTTGGTTACAGCTAGTTTTTATTGGGTTAAAATGAAAGTTACCAATTTTTAGAAGTTGATGGTTTATTTTATTAAAAAAAATGTTTAGGCACTTAATCATTCAAAATGAAGGAACTTTAATGGTTTTTTCCTTAAAAAAATAGTTAGGGGACTTGCTCTTTCAAAATGAGAAAGTTTAATGGTTTTTCATTCAAAAAAATAGTTCAAGGACTTGATCATTTAAAATGAGATAGTTCCTTGGGTTTTTCTGAATTTTTCCCTGTAATATGCATATATATATAGACATAAGTTAAATATTATATAGTATTTTATCAAAAAAAGATATAGTATAATATATTTTTTATATAGTTTAACTTATATACAATATAAGTAATGTATATAATATATATAAAGATATACGTGTTAAACAGAGAGAGTCCAGAGGTCTCTTGAGAGCGGGGGAGATAGAGATTTTGTTATTACCATCCAACCGAATCCAAAGGAAAATCCATGGACCGACCCCATCATCTCGCGGATTCTTCCCCCAACTAACGAAGAGATCGGGAAAAGAAGTTCACGACCCGTGGGCCTTCTACCTACACGCCCTTTTTGACTTTGGACCTATAGGTGTACTTTGTTGACTTGAGGAATATTAAGAGGTTTGTGAGAGAGAAATATTCGTCGTACATTTTTTACTTGAGAAAAAGTTGTTGGAGAACAAGATAGAGATATGCCTCCTCACTGCCCTAGAAAAGTAAGGTGCACGCCTTGTCCAGGGCTTGTGAGGCAGCGCCTCAGGAACGATTTTTTATCACTGCGCCTCAAGGCGAACGCCTCATTCTTCTATAAAAAACCATGGTAGTGTATATATATATATAGGGTTGGGTTCCAATGCGAAGGGAAATTATGGTGAGAAAGGTAAAAAGATATTTCCACCCTTTGATCAATCATAATTGAATGTCAACACTAATGATGTTAAACCCCATAATGCAAAATGTAAAAAGTAATGAAAAACAATAAGTGATGAAGAACCAGAAGATCGATGAAGACATCAAGGCAGAAAAGACTAAGTCTGGATCGATGGAAAGACTAACTAGAGCATCGATGGAAAGACCAACCATCGAACCGATGGACCA
>NW_020201155.1:29545-42815 GCF_001531365.2 Cynara cardunculus var. scolymus | reverse complement strand
AAAAGTCCTCTTTGTGTTTTACGTTTTATTATCAATAAAGTAAAACCTTTGAAGCTCAAATTGTTCTTTAATATTCATATATTAATTTTGAGTCTTCTTAACTTTCTTCATAAAATCATTATAATTTGGTTATTCATAACTAGATTATAAGTGTTATTGAGAGATCTGGGATCAACAAATGAGGTGCACCGAGATGCACCGGATCAATTCCCTTCTAAAGTGCAAGTCATGGGTGGGCTTGAGATCAAAAGTGATCAAGGGTTCAGATCTCTTCTTTCCTCACCATAACTTCTCTTCTCACACGATCCTTCACCTATATATATAGGGGTTGGTTCAAATGTTAACCAAGTTTATTGTGTTAACTTTGTTGATCAATCTTGGCCATTGATCTTTGAAAGTTGTGGCTAAGATCATTCATGACATAAAGCGTAATTAATTGCACATAGAGACAAAGTAACATAAGTGAACAATATATACAAGGGGTATTTTGGGAAAAGATTTTAGTTGTCCGTTAATGACAATGAGATGTTTTGTAACCGCCCATTAATGACAATGGGATGTTTTGTAACTGCCCATTAATAACAATGTAATTGTCCGAGAATTAATCTCGTCATCGAATCAAAACCAACAGCAAGATCTCCGACACCATATTCTTCTACATTTTATTTTTTTGTTAATGGTTCATATGTGAACAAGTATTCGATATTTATGGGAATTGTTCATGTGTGAACAGGGGTGTATATGGAAAAAAGCCATAAACAATTTGTGTTTGTATTTGACACAAGGGTTTATATATGTCAATTTGTGTTCGTAATTGACACAAGGGTTCATATATGTCGAGTTGTGTTCATATGGTTGTACGAATGTTCATATATGTGAATTTGTGTTCATATGGTCACACATGTTCATCATCTTTCGTATGTTTATTTGTGTCAATATGTGTTCATATTTATACCAACTGTACATATATGTCGATCTGTGTTCGTAATTGACACAAAGGTTCATATATGTCAATTTGTGTTCGTCATTGACACAAGGATTCATATATGTCGAGTTGTGTTCATATGGTTGTACGAATGTTCATATATGTGAATTTGTGTTCATAGTCACACATGTTCATCATCTTTCGTATGTTCATTTGGGTTAATATGTGTTCATATTTATACCAACTGTACATATAGGTCAATCTGTTTTCGTAATTGACACAAGTGTTCATATATGTCAATTTGTGTTCGTAATTGACACAATGGTTTATATATGTGGAGTTGTGTTTATATGGTTGTACGAATGTTCTCATATGTGAATTTGTGTTCATATGGTCACACATGTTCATCATCTTTTGTATATGTCAATTTGAACGATACCGAAAACTTTACTACCGTGTCTCCTCCACCAATCACAAATTCAGAAACATTAGAGATAGAAAAATCAATATTAAAAAAAATAACAAGATTAATAATAAGTTAACACAAATCATGGGATTTTATGATTTTGTAACTCCCAATTAATGATATAGGAGTTACATAAAAAAGAATAAGAATGCTAACGAACAACTCAATCAACCAGTTGACAAAGGCCGATATCAAAGGTTAGTGGGAAATTAACCTACTTATCTTACACCCGACCAAATATTGCTTTCCCAGTTAGCCGTGTAAGCCAATTTATGCACTCACCTACTACAACACATATGGGAGCAGTGTATAGGATCCTACGGTATCTATAGGGACCCAGGTAAAGGACTGTTCTTCAGGAAAAATGAAGGGAACAATACAGTTGATGTTTTCACGGATGCTTCTTGGAGCAGTTCATTCGGAGATAGTAGATCCACCTCGGGTTACTATAGCTTTGTAATGGGAAGTTTAGTCACTTGGAGGAGCAGGAAACAGCCTCTAGGGGCTAAGAGTAGTGCATAAGCTGAACTTAGATCGTTATCCTGAGGAGTAGATGAGGCATTATGGCTGGAGCTACTTCTTGAAGAACTGGGTATCGAATTCAAAAGACCTATCAGTGTGACAACAAGTCCGCCATAGGAATGTGTCTAAATCCTGTTCATCATGACCGTACTAAGCATGTAAGAATGGATAGACATTATATCAAAGAGAAGATTGGTGCAAAGGTCATTTCAGTAGAATGCATTTCTACTTCTCAACAACAGCTGACATCCTAACAAAAGCCTTATTCAGACCAGACATTGAAAAGTTTGTTCACAAGCTTGGACTGTACAATCTGTACCATCCAGCTTGGGGGGGAGTGTAAACGATAATAGGATATCGATAGGTCTAGAATAAGGGGTATTGGGATCAATCAGGTCTGGATTAGGAGTTTCCTTATTATGTAATTATTTTTAAAGGGTCTCCTAGTTGTAGTATGTTTCTTAGTTTCCCTTTTTCTAAGGTGGTAGCTTGGTTATTAATAAGATTCCTTGTATTCTATTTTTCATAACAGTGAAATATACGATTAAGCTTTCACCTACTAATATTCTCTTAAAGCTTTTAAAATCAAATAAAAGTGACTAGCAAACAGTGTGATATTATATTTGCATTCATAATATAAAATGTTGGGAACTAGTTAGAACTGGATCACCTAAAGACGTGGTTAATGTGAACTACCTGATCGAAGAATATACACTACAGCTTCATCCCTAACATTGCCAACATATTCCCCTTCTCTTCCCCATCACACAAGTGTATTCTTGCAAGGAATCAGTTATGGAAAACCAAATGACTAAACTTATCTTCTACAACCCCATCAAAAGATCTGAATTCAACTATAGTCTGCTGACAGAAGTAAAAACTGAGAACCAGCATTGCACAAAAAACTTAAGCGTGCCTATAGCTGAGTTACTAGTTTCATGGCAATAAAAACTTTTTTAACTACCTAATTTTGAACTAAATATCTACCAACTACAAGAGTATGATTCTAAAAAAGATATCTACACAAGAATTCTAGATTTGCAATGACTAAACAATCACTCCCTAACTCCTACATAGGTACATCACTGCCCCTTGATCATAGCCAGCATAGCTAATAACAACAAACTAGATCAAAGTATATCCCATGAAGCATAGCTTATAATAAAAATTTCCTTGAGCTAAACTAAAATAAAAAAATTACAAAGGCGACAGAATAAGTACTACTCTTTTCTAGGCACACATTGATTTTGAGTCTCAAAGGGAATCCTTTCAACTTCTAAATTGATAAGAATTATTTTGGGTTCAGGGATGCTATGAAAACAGGATCACTTTGGAGATAAATTCCAAAAAACATGTTTGTTATAGAATTTAATGTACAAAAATAAAAAATGGATCTGTAAGGGCGGGGGCATCTTCTAATTATGCAAGGAATTAGTTGTTTTAGACGGAATAACCAGGGACAAATGCTAGATTGCATCGAAAAACATATAAAGAAGAAAGAAAATTTACGTATAAATGGCTAAATAATGTACCCGAGATGGAGGAGTGGTGGTCTCAAAGAACAGGGCATCCGGTTTATCGAGAAGAACGGAAGATTTCGTCCACAAACATGTCAACCCGCATCCACATGTATACAAGTTATCCAAATTATCAGGAATCCAAGTCCATCCTTTTATTAAAATACCCACATGATTCATCTTCAAATCGCTACATTGATATTCACGACCATTACCCACTTGCAAAGATGACGAATTTGACCCTTTTTCCACCAAACTCACATGTTTTTCTCTAAAATTAAAACAACCCACTTGAGAATCCCATCTTCTGAAAGCACCCAACAAGTGTTGAAACGGGTCTGGATCAGATCGGGGATGTAATTGAAGTTGACTTAGACTTTGGCTTCTTGAAATTGGGATTGTAGAAGTGGTGGCGGAGGGAAAATCGAGGAAAATATAACAAAAGAGGATTAGGAGTGACAAACCTATCATCATTGTTATGGCGAATGAATTGAAGGGTTTCAAATTCAACAGCATTATGGTTTAGGAAATTCCCCCAGATCGGTGTTGACAGCAAAGTCACCTTCTATCTCTGTCTAGATTACAGAGAACGCAGACTTCGCAGATCAGTGGAACACGTTAACTGAGATTGATGAAGATCATTTTTTGGTGGGTAAAATGTCAATCGTTCATGATCATTTATACAGCAGACAGAAGAACAGAGAAGTGTAGAAAGAAAGCACCGAGGGTTGAATAACGGAGTTCTTTTCTCTCTTTCAATGTATATTGGTATTAAACTTTAAAACTCACATAAACTCATATTTGGACGGGACGAGACGGGACAAAAATAAATATTCTCAAGTTTGATATGATATGGTACAAAAATGAGATAGAACAACATGAGACAAAAGTAAGATTAGATAGGACTATTCTTGAGTTTTTTTGTACCACCAAAAAAGGTAGAACAATAGCATATTAATGTTCGATACCACTACATCAAAGATCATGTGGAAAAAGATACGATTGAAATGTTCTTTGTTAACACATATCACCAACTTGAAGATATATTCACAAAGGCTCTTGATGAAAAAAGATCCAATTTCTTGGTCAGCAAGTTGGGTATGCTCAATATACAATGATAAGTCAGAGCCTTTGTATGTACTATACAGAGCTTCTGCACTCGCATTGAGCATAGATCTATCCATTTTTCTAAGTACATGAGACAAACTTGGTTCAAATTTGTTTACTTGCCAAGTCCATGAGACAGAGACTCTGCATGTACTGTGCAGAGTCTCTTGGTTCAAGTTTGTTTACTTGCCAAGTCCATGACATAGAGCCTCTACATATACTATGCAAAGCCTCTTTGTTCATGTTTGGAATTCTTCCAAGTCCATGAGACAGAACCTCTGCATGTACTATGCAAAGCCTCTTGGTTAAATTATGTCGATTTTTTAAGTCTGTCATACAGAGTCTCTATATATCTACTATACAGAGTCTCTGTACCTTGAACTATAGCTCGAGCATATCTTATCACTTTTGATCCATGCATAGTTTAAGAGGGAGGAACACAGACCGTATCTATGAAGGTGGAAGTGTTGGATCGCCAAGAATATAGAGCCTCTATATGTACTATACAGAGCTTCTATCCCAAGAAACTCGGTTCAAATATCCTTTAGTTTTCTTGAAAACTCAAGTTTTTAATACAGAGCCTCTACATGTACTATACAGAGCTTATGTCCCAAGAAACTTGATTTCAATATCCTTGATTTCCCTGAAGACTTAAAGTTTCTAATACAGAACCTCTGTATGTACTATGCAGAGCTTCTGTCTCAAGAAACTTGGTCAAAATGTCCTTTAGTTTCTCGAAAACTCAAGTTTCTACTACTGAACCTCTGTATGTACTATACAGAGCTTTTGTCTCAAGAAACTTGATGTCCTTTGTTGATCCTCTCTCTTCCATGATTTGATGATAATCACTTTTAACTATTTCTGTTCTTTCAGTTCCAACGATCATCACTGAGTCTATTCAGTGATCGCTGAAACATGTATTGTAAATCCTACAACGACAACGATACTTCAAGAAGACAAAACTCACACCAAAGAACCTTCGGTGAAAGTCGAAGACTGAGACTGAAGATTAGTGACTAGCGCTTTCGTGATCTGAAACGGCATTCAGTGATTACAACCTGGTCAACATATGTGTGAAGACTGCCCAAGTCTCAGCGAATGCTTAAGAGACCTTCAGTGTTATAATAGCATTCAACGATCAAATGAAGCTTGTTGTGCAAGATTGTTTTTGTCTTGTCCTTCCACACAAAGGACAAACTCATACCCTTTCTAGAGTATAGTACGGTACTGTGACATTCTGTCATTTCTGAGCTTCAGGTCAACACCTTATTATATATCCTATATTGAGAATTATATTTTACTAGGATCTAGTCATGATGATTAGAGTTCATCTGGCTTAGTTCCCAAGTTTAGTTCGGAAGATCACGCTTAGCGGGTAACTGATGAAGTCGACTTGTGTAATGCCAAATATTTTAGAAATGCTCCAAATAAAATAAAGTTGATATTATAAACTTTTAAATTAAAATACAAAAATCCCATTTGAATGTCCAAGTAATTTATCAAAAGGTGGAGTTTTGGAATTAATAGTGTCATTTTTTTAATGTTTGGGTAAATTATATAGTGGGTTATAAATTTAAGTGAGTTTATTCTTATTTAAGAAAAATAAAAGTTTTATTGGGTTTGGGCCTTTAGAGGTCAGCTCATTTTCTCTTTAAAATCCTCATATAAATACCTCATACCCTTTGAAAACTCTCATTTCCAAATATCATCAGCCTAAGCTTTTCATCTCTCTACTCTCTCTCTCTAAAACAAACCACCTTCCAGCCGATTCCTTCAAGCAAGTCTTTAGGAAAATTCTGTCAATTTTGAAGAATATTCAAGATTTTTAAGAAAAAAGGTATGATACTAGTTATCTTTTATAAAATAACAAAATTATTATTTTCCTACTCCTACTTCTTGATCTTGAAATTAAACTCCTGGAGAGTTCAAAAGGGGAAGGTTATGCATCAAAGACATGAAAATGTCTTCGAAAGGATGATAATCTATGATGCATGTTCTTCGATCTTTAATAAAGTAGGAGAAAATCCTTTGCATGTAGAGTTTAATCATGTAAAGTATATTTCGAAACATGGCAGATTCTTGCATGTATCTTAAATCAATCCTATCTTTCTCAAAACTCAGTGGAATCGGGAAATACTTTTCTGGAGGTCAACTTTATTTGCTAGCCTGAAAATGAAGTTAAGATCCTTGAAAAAATGATGAGTCGAGACCCCAAATGACTGTCACTCAAAGAGTGTGCAATCTGTTTTGGGGGTTGTGTAACTCAAGGTTGTAGGGTAATAATGAGTGACTTAAATCCATTCAAAATTCTTGATATTTGGAAATTGTCGGCTTAGCTCATTATTTTGAATGATGTAAAAAGTGAACATAAAATGACTTTTGGAAGGTTCCTGTTTATAATGATTTGTGAAACCCAAAAACACCTGGAACAGAATTTATAATCTGTCCAAAAATCAACTTTTGGGTAAAGGACTTTGATTTCTTTTAATATATATATAACTTTTGGGCTATTTTTAGATTAAATAATAAAATATCAACTTAAATTTATAAAAACCCGATGGCATTACATAAGATACAATTTAATTTTATCTTTGTCGAGTACCCATAGGTGATCTAATTTCTGGATGTTGGTCTGTTTAGGAAGGTTAGGGCGAACGTTTAGCGCTTCAAACGTCACAAAGTTCTTGGATATTCATCATCAAACCAGTGAGTTCTCACGGCCCCACTTTTTAATGTTTTTTGCTATTTAACTAGAGGAAAAGCATGAGATTAAGCAAACTATGTTGTTTATTTATTTAACCATTGGACTAAAGAACTGTTTAGTCAAGTTTTGTTTGAAACCATCAGACTAAATAACTATTTAGTTAAGTTTATTATGTCATGAAATATTGACTGTTTTTGCACTATAAAATAAATGCTAAATTGATGTGCTTGGGAGTATGTTTCCAAATAAAGTCTCCGTCCGTAAACGCTACTTGTTAACTCGGGCACGTCCCCGGGCCGTGGTATTGTGGATAGCCGCTATTGTGTTGACAGTCCCACCCAGAAAGGGGTGCACATTACCTATGTTTTCTTAGTCTAATCATGTGGAATTTGAACCACCGCTGAATTAGTACTACTACGAACTGTGGGACCTAAGTAAGTGTACGGGCAACTTATGGTCGTTCGTAAAATAAGGGGGCACGTTGGTCAGATAAGGCTCAGTAGCGTCTCAAGTATAAACATTGTGGTTGATTTACATTTATTAAGTGCAAAAGTTTACGTATAAGTTTGCAAATAAATAATTTATGCATTGTAATATTTTGTGCATGTGAAAACCCGTAAACTCACCAACTCTATGTAGTTGACATTGTTTTATGTTCCATGCTTTTCAGGTAATAAGTAAGAAATGAAACATTTTGGGAGCATACTTGTGGCAAGACCGATTAAGTTCGCATTTGAAGTTTTTGTAAAAGAAGTACACTATCCCGTTTTGGTTATCAGTGTTAAACTCAAATTATTTATTAATTGCTGTTGTGACTCGCTTACCTGTTACATCTCGTGTTTCCGCTTTAGCGGAGTGTGACAGATTTGGTATCAGAGCTTCAGTTATAGAGAACGCTGGTTTTCCTTAAAAACCATCGACTATAACAAAAAAATTTCAAAAGGGTTTTCAAGTAATTTAGAAACATATGATTTTAAAGCGGGTCACATTATTATATGTCGATTAAACAAAGTCTGATCACCTGTGTTTAATTTACATATAATAAGAAGAACTTAATCGGTTGTACTAGAGATATGCTCCAGTAAAGAAATTGTTTTGAAAAGCATGATTTTATGTGTTGCACTCATTATGAATATCCATTGGCCTAGAAGGACCAGAGACAATGGGTAGAAAATCCCTTATTTTGTTAAGTATCCATGTTGGACCAGAAGCGCTGGTTAGAAGGACCAGAGACGATGGGTAGAAAATCCCTTATTTNAAAATCCCTTATTTTGTTAAGTATCCATGTTGGACCAGAAGCGCTGGTTAGAAGGACCAGAGACGATGGGTAGAAAATCCCTTATTTTGTTAAGTGTCCATGTTGAACTAGAAGCGCTGATTAGAAGGACCAGAGGCGATGGGTAGAAAAATTCCTTGTATAATTAAGTGATCATGATAGACCAGAAGCTCTGGTTAGAAGGACCAGAGGCCGTTGGAAGGGTTACCTAATACTTTTTTAAGTATGCAAGTTGAACCAGAAGCTCTGGTGGTGCAACCAGAGGCTCTGGTAATGCAAAGTGTGAGAAACCAGAGACCGATGGACGGGAGATCCATTGGATTGCGAAGTGTGAGGAACCAGAGGATCGATGGACGAGAAATCCATTACTTTTCTATGTAAGATTGAATCAGAGGACCAATGGACGAGCTACCTAATACCTTCCTATGTAAGATGCAACCAGAAGCTCTGGTCATGCAACCAGAAGCTCTGGTAGTGCAACCAGAGACTTTCTAGATAGAAATTATAGCTTGATTGCCACCTTTAAGTCTTGCTTAGAAGCTTCCATTGTATCACCAAGCATTTGTTAGATGGTACATTTAGTAACTAAGATTATTGATGTCGCAAATCACTATGGCGTCATCCGATTCTAGTGAATACTCGGTCGATGAATCCGGTTACGTGGTTCGCCGATCTAGTAGAAACTTATTTCACAATGAAGAGATAGATCCATATGAACAGAAGGAAACTACGACTAGTGGAGCATCTGTTTCCCCACCAGTATCCTTGTAACCCCCATCGGAGCCAGTACCGATGTCCCACCACAAACTTATCATGGTTCCAGGATTAGAGTTACATCGAGGAAAAGTGTTCCACTGCCTTGACGAGTGACATTTGAGAATTCATCTAGAGTAAGAGGAGAGTCATCACGACCATAGCAGGGGAACAAGATATCACAAGTAGTGATCGGAGTACCTGCATCCTACGCCCAAGGCATGAACCCGGCTGAACGAGAGTGGGTGTAGAGAATTGCATCAGACACTCAAACTCACCAGACCCGGCTGGGATATCATCACCACATTCTGAACAATCTATCCGATGTGATGGAAGCACACCATCAATAGATGATGAGAAACACGGATGCTGTCATTGCAGCAAGGCGAGGTATTAGAAGGTTGTACAAGTGGTTGGTGCTGAGTGGAATGTTGATGATGTTATTAGGAATGCTGATAGGCTGGTTATTATTCTAGAAACATTGTCTAGTGATAGGATATCCACTCTTGCATAGAAACTCAAGGATCTGTTTTTGTAGCTACAACCATCTATGAATGCATGTTATCTTTTTGAGAAATACTTAATTACATCAAGTTATGGTAAATATASGATTATTYTGTTTGGTCATATAAATGCTTAAATGTTTTYCWTACGATGAACATCCTTGGCATCATTTAAATGACTKGAAGTTATCATYCTTGTTATTACAATAAAAATGATGAAATTCCCTTCTGACTTAGGCCTTAGAAGATGCCGCCAAGAAGAGAAAACCCTGAGGTTGCACGACTCGTGTCAAAGCAACTTCTGGCCGCACTCCCCAACATAGTCAGTCAAGTGGTTGCTGGCTTGAATGCTAACCAACCAAACAATCCAGAGAGGAGGGCGACTAGGGAATGCACTTATAAATCTTTTAGATCTTGCAACCCGAAAGAATTTTATGGAACCGAAGGAGTAGTAGGATTACTATCATAGCTCGAGAGCAAGTAATCTGTTCTCCACATTAGTAAATGTATTGAGGGAAATAAAGTAGAATATGCGGCATATTTGTTACAAGAAAGGGCACTTACCTGGTGGAATACATTGGTACAAACTAGGGGTCGGGAAGCGGCTAACCAGCTTTCTTGGGAAGAATTTAAGAAACTACTCAAGGATGAATACTGTCCAAGAAGTGAACTCCAAAAGTTAGAAATGGAGTTATAGAATCATGAAATGAAAGGGAAAAATATAGCTGCTTTCCCACGAGTTAGCGAATCTAGTACCACATCTAGTGACACCGGAGGAAGTCCGCATTGAGAGATATATTTGGGGATTGTCTTCAGAAATCCTAGGAAACATCACCTCGGCCAACCCAAAAACCCTTAAGAAGGCAATAAATATTGCCACTAAGCTCATGAATAACGCGGTTCGATCCGGGGAATTCGCCAAGGGAAAAAGAAAAATGGAGGAACATAGGAATCGAAGATCTGGGGAAAAATTTGACAAGAATAGGAGAGTGGTAGGAAATTTTGAGGAACAGACTTAGGCGGTAAATCAAGGAAGCAAGTCCAAGTGTAATAAATGCAAATATCCGCACGGGGGAAACTACATCATTTGTCAAAGATGCCACCTAGGGGGTCATACAGCGAAGGATTGCCAAAGACGATTATGTTTCGATTGTGGGAGTCCAGATCATATGAGGAATGTTTGCCCAAAGAGGAAACAAGGAGCAAATGCAAACCATGCCCGACCAGCCAGTCAAGGAAACCCAGAAAGTCAGGCACGGGGCAGAGCATTTGAGATCGGAGCCAAAGAAGCTAGGTATGATCCCAATGTGGTTTCAGGTACGTTTCTCTTAAATAATGACTTTGCATCGGTTTTATTTGATTCAGGGGCAGATAGAAGTTTTGTATCACTGGACTTTAAGCCGAAGATTAACTTAAAACCTCAAAGGTTGAAAGAAGCTTACGTAATTGAGTTTGCCAATGGTCAAGAAATTAAGGCTAGAAACATAATTATGGGTTGCACTCTAAGTTTAGCCAATAAGGATTTTAGCATAGACCTTATTCCTATTGAACTAGGAAGTTTTGACATAGTTATAGGCATGGATTGCCTATCCAAAAATCAAGCTGAAATTGTCTGTTCGGAAAAGGTTATCCGGATTCCTCAAGATGGAAATGACCCAATTGTGATTCAAGGAGATAAGTCAGATCGAAGAGTTAAGATAATATCATGCATGAAAATGCGAAAGTACTTGAAGAAGGATTATGCTGCATTTCTGGCATATGTTATTGATAAGAAGGTCAAAGAGAAATGTATTGATGATTTCCCTGTAGTCCGGGAGTTTCCTGATGTATTTCCCGAGGATTTACCAGGACTACCCCCGCAACGACAAGTCGAATTCGGTATCGATTTAATCCCTGGAGCTGCCCCAGTGGCAAAGGCACCATATCGTTTGGCACCATCGAAGATGCAAGAAATGTCAAATCAACTCCAGGAATTATTGGATAAGAGATTTATAAGACCAAGTTTCTCTCCATGGGGTGCACCATTTCTATTCGTTAAAAAGAAAGATGGGTCAATGCGAATGTGCATTGATTATAGGGAACTTAATAAGTTGACCATCAAGAATATATACCCTCTTCCTAGAATCGATGATCTGTTTGATCAACTTCAAGGTGCGGTATACTTTTCCAAAATTGATCTACGATCCGGATACCATCAAATGAGAATTAGGGAAGAGGACACTCCCAAAACAGCATTCAGAACCCGATATGGTCATTATGAGTTTTTGGTTATGCCATTCGGGCTAACCAATGCACCGACAGTTTTTATGGATCTAATGAATAGAGTCTGCAGGCCATACCTGGATAAATTTGTAATCGTTTTCATAGACGACATACTAATTTATTCACAAAGTGAGAAGGATCATGAGCAACACCTGAGGATAATATTGGAGCTACTCCGAAATCAGAAATTGTTCGCAAAATTCTCCAAATGTGAATTTTGGATACGAGAAGTACAATTTCTTGGTCACGTGGTTAATGAAAAAGGGATTCAGGTGGATCCTACCAAGGTCGAGGCCATTAAAAAATGGGAAGCCCCAAGAACCCCGACAGAGATTCGACAATTTCTTGGCTTGGCAGGCTATTATCGGCGATTCATCGCAAACTTTTCGAAACTTTTCGAAACTTTTCAGAGATAGAGTCTGGATACCAAAGGACGACAGCCTCCGATCAATAATTTTGGAGGAAGCACATCGCTCAAGATACTCAATTCACCCAGGAACCAATAAGATGTACAAAGAACTAAGATAATATTACTGGTGGCCAGGAATGAAGAAGGACGTTGCTTTGTACGTAAGCCGGTGTATGACCTGTGCAAGGGTAAAAGCTGAACATCAGAAACCGTCTGGTCTTCTTCAGCAACCAGAGATTCCCCAATGGAAATGGGATCAGATATCAATGGATTTTGTTACAAAGTTACCTAGAACTAGGAAAGGACATGACTCAATTTGGGTCATAGTGGATCGATTTACGAAATCCGCGCACTTTTTACCTGTTCGAGAAGACTTCAGTACGGAAAGGCTTGCACAGTTATATATCAGTGAAATCGTATCACGTCATGGAGTACCTATTTCTATCATCTCAGATAGAGATAGCCGTTTTACTTCATGATTATGGCGATCAGTTCAAAAGGCACTAGACACGAGGTTGGACTTAAGCACTTCCTATCATCCTCAAACGGATGGGCAAATGGAAAGGACTATCCAAATGCTAGAGGATATGTTACGAGCCTGTGTGATAGACTTTGGAGACAATTGGGATATTCATCTACCATTGGTTGAATTTTCCTACAACAATGGCTATCACACAAGTATCCAGTGCGCACCGTATGAAGCCTTGTATGGGCGTAGATGTAGATCCCCACTCAGCTGGTTGGAAGTTGGTGACAGACAGCTGACTAGGCCTGACATTATCCAGGAAACAACAGATAAAATCTCAATCATCCAAGAAAGACTTAA
>NW_020201155.1:22506-29460 GCF_001531365.2 Cynara cardunculus var. scolymus | reverse complement strand
TCACGGGTTTTCACATGCACAAAATATTACAATGCATAAATTATTTATTTGCAAACTTATACGTAAACTTTTGCACTTAATAAATGTAAATCAACCACAATGTTTATACTTGAGACGCTACTGAGCCTTACCTGACCAACGTGCCCCATTATTTTACGAACGACCATAAGTTGCCCGTACACTTATTTAGGTCCCACAGTTCGTAGTAGTACTAATTCAGCGATGGTTCAAATTCCACATGATTAGACTAAGAAAACATAGCTAATGTGCACCCCTTTCTGGGTGGGAATGTCAACACAATAGCGGCTATCCACAATACCACGGCCTGGGGACGTGCCCGAGTTAACAAGTAGCGTTTACGGACGGGAACTTTATTTGGAAACATACTCCCAAGCATATCAATTTAGCATTTATTTTATAGTGCAAAAACAGTCAATATTTCATGACATAATAAACTTGACTTTCTTTAGTCCGATGGTTTCAAACAAAACTTGACTAAACAGTTCTTTAGTCCAATGGTTAAATAAATAAACAACATAGTTTGCTTAATCTCATGCTTTTCCCCCAGTTAAATAACAAAAAATATTAAAAAGTGGGACCATGAGAACTCACTGGTTTGATGATGAATATCCAAGAACTTGGTGACGTTTGAAGCACTAAACGTCCGCCCTAACCTTCCTAAACAGACCAACATCCAGAAATTAGATCACCTATGGGTACTCGACAAAGATAAAGTTAAATTGTATCTTATGTAATGCCATCGGATTTTTATAAATTTAAGTTGATATTTTATTATTTAATCTAAAAATAGCCCAAAAATTATATATATATATATATTAAAAGAAATCAAAGTCCTTTACCCAAAAGCTGATTTTTGGACAGATTATAAATTCTGTTCCAGGTGTTTTTGGGTTTCACAAATCATTATAAACAGGAACCTTCCAAAAGTCATTTTATGTCCACTTTTTACATCATCCAAAATAATGAGCTAAGCCGACAATTTCCAAATATCAAGAATTTTGAATGGATTTAAGTCACTCATTATTACCCTACAACCTTGAGTTACACAGCCCCTAAAATAGAATGCACACTCTTTGAGTGACAGTCATTTGGGGTCTCGACTCATCATTTTTTCAAGGATCTTAACTTCATTTTCAGGCTAGCAAATAAGGTTGACCTCCAGAAAAGTATTTCCCGATTCCACTGAGTTTTGAGGAAGATAGGACTGATTTAAGATACATGCAAGAATCTGCCATGTTTCGAAATATACTTTACATGATTAAACTCTACATGCAAAGGATTTTCTCCTACTTTATTAAAGATCGAAGAACATGGATCATAGATTATCATCCTTTTGAAGACAATTTCATGTTTTTGATGCATAATCTTCCCCTTTTGAACTCTCCAGGAGTTTAATTTCAAGATCAAGAAGTAGGAGTAGGAAAATAATAATTTTGTTATTTTATAAAAGATAACTAGTATCATACCTTTTTCTTAATAATCTTGAATATTCTTCAAAATTGACAGAATTTTTCTAAAGGCTTGCTTGAAGGAATCGGCTGGAAGGTGGTTTATTTTAGAGAGAGAGTAGAGAGATGAAAAGCTTAGGCTGATGATATTTGGAAATGAGAGTTTTCAAAGGGTGTGGGGTATTTATATGAGGATTTTAAAGAGAAAATGAGCTGGCCTCTAAAGGCCCAAACCCAATAAAACTTTTATTTTTCTTAAATAAGAATAAACCCACTTAAATTTATAACACACTATATAATTTATCCAAACGTTAATAAAATGACACTATTAATTCCAAAACTCCGCCTTTTGATAAATTATTTGGACATTCAAATGAGATTTTTGTATTTTAATTTAAAAGTTTATAATATCAACTTTATTTTATTTGAAACATTTCTAAAATATTTGGTATTACACAAGTTGACTTCATCAGTTACCCGCCGAAGCGTGATCTTCCGAACTAAACTTTGGGAACTAAGCCAGATGAACTCTAATCATCATGACTAGATCCTAGTAAAATATAATTCTAAATATAGGATCTATAATAAGGTGTTGACCTGAAGCTCAGAAATGACAGAATGTCACAACAGAAGTGGCCTGCCTCTGAACATTATAACCAACACTTTTCTTCTCCTTCAGCTGAAGAAAAGAAGCCCTTCCTCAGGAAAGAAGTAAAGACCAAKCCTACCACAAATAAAAAATCTGAACTAGATAGGAAGTTTGTAAAAACAACCGATGCTAGGACAGGATTTTCATCCCCTGTATTTACTTCTTCATTTTCATCGAATAAAAAGAAAGTTAGACATTCATGTCCTAAAAATCTTAATTGCCAATGTTTAGCTCTTTTACAAAACCCGAGAAACCACATGTTAACTCATCGCTGCATATTTTCCAAACACGTCTATCGCTATAATGATCAAACCAATGAAAACGTGAAAAAGCCCAAGCCTAAGGGCAAGGGAAAGGCAAACAGACCCACGCCTGCAAAGGCTAAGGGTAAAGGAAATCAGCCTACTCTCAAGAGGATTGATGAAAAGAGAGAGGTCGTATCTCCGACTAACCAACGTGGACCCATTATGAAATGGGTACCTAAAAACCCTTAACTTGTCTTGCAGGACCAACATGTGCAACCATGGTATATGGATTTAGATTGCTCCAGGCACATGACTGGTGATAAAAGTCAGCTGTCCTCCTTCATCGACAAACCTGGAGGCTCTGTCACTTTCGGAGACAACAGTAAGGGTACCATCAAGGGATACGACACACTCATTAAAGGAACATCTCCATCGGCAAAGTGTCTTATGTTGAAGGTTTGAAGCATAACTTACTAAGCATAAGCCAGTTCTGCAACAAGGGTCTTGAAGTCAGATTTCGCAAGGGTTTCTGCATCATCGAAACACAGCCCGACCAAACCATCATCAAGGCAAAGAGATAAGGGAATCTCTATCTTCTGGACTTTCAATCCTCTGTGGGACAAGACACTATCTGCCTTGTATCCCATAAGAGCGATGAAAATTGGCTATGGCATCAGAAGTTCTCACATCTGAACTTTGACGTTCTAAGGAAGCTAGCCAAACAGAAGCTGGTCAAGGGGATTCCGGATCTTAATTTTGAAAAAGACCATCTATGCTCAGCCTGCGAGATGGGAAAGCTGAAACGGGCCTCTCATAAAACAAAGTCAGAAACCTCCTACACCAACCCCTTGGACATGATCCATATAGATCTCTATGGGCCCATATCTACACAAAGCCTCTTTGGAAAGAAGTACATCTTGGTACTAGTTGATGAATACTCCAGATACACTTGGGTTGAGTACGTAAAGAAGAAATCAAACGTTCCTGAACTCCTCATCGGGGTGATGAAAAGGCTCCAAGTCCTTCTATAGCGCAAACTCATCAAAGTTAGAAGCGACAATGGAACTGAATTCAGAAATGCCAGAATCGATGAATATCTCTTCAGTGAAGGCATTTCCCAAAACTTTTCAGTTGCAAGAACCCCACAACAAAATGGAGTAGTAGAGCGAAGGAACAGAACCTTAGTGGAAGCAACAAGGACCATGCTTGCTTTATCGGAGTTACCAATCACCTTCTGGGTTGAAGCAATTTCCACTGCCTGCTTCACCTAGAACCGGTCAATCATCAACAAGAGACACCAAAAGACTCCTTACGAGCTCATCAATCAAAGAAGACCTAATGTCAAATATTTCCACGTCTTTGGGTGTAAATGCTTTGTACTCAATGATAGGGAATATCTTGGCAAGTTCGACAAGAAAGCTGATGAAGGGATCTTTCTGGGCTATTCTCAAACTGCTAAGGCCTATAGAGTCTTCATCAAAAGGACAAAGATTGTTATCGAAAGCATCAATGTGTCCTTTGATGATTCTTTACCCATGACTTCTAGACACATTAGTTCAGGACTCGGACTTCAACAGAGAGCCTCTAATTCATCACTTGCCAAACCAAATGAATCAGAGTTAGCTCATTTATTTGAAGACATCTTCGAAGAAAAAGTAGTCTCTGGACATGCACCTACTATTAAACCCACTTCCAGAGCAGATGAAGAACATGAAGTCTCCAATACTTAAGGTACATCTCTTTCTGAAACTCATGTTACTTCACCTTCTACTTCTTCTATGTCTTCAGATCCAAAAGATAAATTTGGAGATGATCTCTTCGAGGGGGAGCATGCAGTTCCATCGGTTGATGAAGAAATGCATCATGTTGCTCCAGAACCCCAATCTTGCACCAAGTGGACAAAAGACCATCCACAACACCAAATCATTGGTGATCCATCATCTAGTGTCAAGACGAGATCCGCTACAGCCAATGAATGCCTCTTCGCCAACTTTCTGAGCATGATTGAACCGAAGAAGATTTCTAAATCCCTACAAGACCCAAAATGGATAGACGCAATGCAAGAAGAACTACTCCAGTTTGAGAGAAACAAAGTGTGGTCCCTCATGCCTCTACCCAAAGGAAAGACGGCCATAGGAACCAAATGGGTCTTTAGAAACAAGAAGAACGAAGATGGCTAGTAGTAAGGCCAGGCTTGTTGCCAAGGGCTACTGCCAGGAAGAAGGGATTGACTACGATGAAACATTTGCTCCCGTCGCAAGACTTGAAGCCATCAGGATATTCCTAGCCTATGCAGCACACAAAGGCTTCAAGGTCTATCAGATGGATGTCAAGTCTACATTCCTCAATGGCAAACTTCAAAAAGAAGTATACGTGCAGCAGCCCTCTGGGTTTGAAGATCCACAGCATCCAGAGTACGTCTACTTTTTGGACAAAGCCCTTTATGGGCTGAAACAAGCACCCAGGGCCTGGTATGATACTCTCTCTACCTTCATCATCGACAATGGATTCAAAAAAGGTACAGTCGATACAACCCTCTTTCTCAAGAAGCATAAAGGTAACATACTACTTGTGCAAACATACGTTGTCGATATCATATTTGGTTCTACCAATGCTAAATTTTGCGAAAAATTCTCAGAGCTGATGAAAAGCAAATTTGAGATGAGTATGATGGGAGAACTTAGTTTCTTCCTTGGTCTTCAAATAAAACAAACTCTAGAAGGGACTTTCATCAATCAGTCCAAGTATGTGACTGACCTTCTGAAGAAATACTCTCTCTCAAATTCATCGTCGATGAGAACACCAATGGCCACATGAGCTAAGTTGTTTGCTGATCCATCAGGCAAATATGTGGATGTAACAACCTACAAAGGCATGATTGGATCACTCATGTATCTAACTGCTAGTAGACCAGATATTATGTTTGTTACATGTCTTTGTGCAAGGTATCAAGCTAATCCTAAGGAATCTTATCTCTCTGCAATCAAGAGGATCTTTAGATATCTCAAGGGAACCCCTTCATTGGATCTTTGGTATCCTAAGAACTATGGCTTTGATCTAATAGCCTTCATAGATGCAGATCATGCAGGTTGCAAGCTTGATAGAAAGAGTACGTCTAGAAGCTGTCAACTCTTGGGGGACAAGCTAGTAAGTTGGACATCCAGAAAACAGAATTGTGTTTCAACCTCTACAGCAGAAGCAGAATATGTTGCTGCTGCTAGTTGTTGTTCACAAGTTCTCTGGATGAAGACTCAGCTTAAGGACTATGACTTTGAATATGAAAAGATTCCCATCCTCTGTGACTCCAAGAGTGCCATAGACATCTCTGCAAATCCTGTGCAGCATTCCAAGACCAAACACATTAATGTGAGGTACCACTTTCTGAAAGACAATGTCGAAAAAGGTACAATAGAAATGTATTTTGTTCCTACAGAGATTCCACTTGCTGACATTTTCACAAAATCTCTTGATGAGAAAAGATTTTTATTTCTTGTCAGCAAGATGGATATGTTGAATCTCACTACTTAGAGGCAATCCATAGTTTAAAACTAGAGATCCTCAATATCTCATGGTTATGTCTACAAGTTATACATTCAAAGGTCACAATCCCCAAGTACTTTAAACTAGAGCCTCTGGCCAATTAGAAATACTTGTTTATTTTTTGGCCAAAAGTTTATATCGCCTTTGGAACCAGAGCCCCTCTGGTCCAAAGCAAATGCTTTGTAATTTTTTACTAAGTTCCCCCCTTTCCAACCAGAGCCTCTAGATTCCAATCCTTTGAGACCAGAGCCTCTTTGGTCCCAAACTTGGTCTCCCTCATACACTCATACATTACTTAGTCATATTTTATCATTCATGTAACCAAAGCCTCTGGTTCCAAAGACTAAAGCTTCTGGTTTCCAAGTCCTTTGCGACCAGAGCCCCTCTGGTCCAAATTGGACTTCACAAAGCATCTTATAATTACATTCATTCATCATTTTTGCATCGCCTTCTCAACCAGAGCCTCTAGTTCTAAAGACCAGAGCTTCTGGATTCGATGTCTTTGGAACCAGAGCCCTCTGGTCCCAAAGGCCCATCTTTTTCATAACCATTTACATCATCTTAGTCAAAATTTCATATAATTTTCCTCATCTTTCACAACCAGAACCTCTGGGTGTATAGACCAGAGCTTCTGGTCATCCCATTCACCCTCCTTATTGATCCTAGGAGGAGTTTTTAACTCACTACACAACCCTATGCATCATTTGAGGGGGAGTTTTACATTCATCATCAAGCATCCATATTGCACAAAATATGCATTTTCACACCTAGAGCCTCTGGATCACAAAAATGCTATATCTTACTATCTTATTAAGCAAATTTACCAAAAGTCTTAAAGTCTTAAAATACTAAATGACCAAGATACCTTTATCACTTTATCACTTTTTCACTTTTCACCCCCCCTCTCCTCACATACACTCACCCTCTTAAACCGATTTTTTTAAAATTATAATTTTAAATTTACACTTTATACCTTTATAATTAGTTAATTAATTTACTTTACATTCTTTACTTTTAAATGTTTCATTTTAAACCTTTATCAAATTAACAT
>NW_020201155.1:14277-22496 GCF_001531365.2 Cynara cardunculus var. scolymus | reverse complement strand
ATAGTTTTTAACTTAATTATATTATTATATATTATATATACTGTGAAAAAATATTTTTAATATTTACGATTTATACTTTTATAGTTATTTATTTATATATATACWAYATATTTTGGGGTTAGGCTGTCCAAATTCCACTGTATAATATGTTCTTGGGTTTTTTTTAAAATATATATATACATGTACTAATTCAACCTTAATCTGAGTTTTTGGACAAGAAAGAGGGTAAGCAGTTGAAATTTCATTCTAAAACCCATCTTTTTTGGTCTTTTCATGGCTTATGATCTGTCAAATTTGTAATTTTCTTTATTAGTTTTGAGTGTTTATCTTAAAACTCAAGTTTCTTGGTTCTTTGCTTTTGGTGTAAATCGAACACATTTGTGGAGTCGTTCAAATATGTTCGATTTTAAACTATCATACAATTTTTTTCATCGATAGTCTGTAATTGGAACCATAACTCTTATTTATTCAAATTGTATTAATATGTAAAGACCAAGTGTAACCTATATCATCGTTAAATCTTATCTTATWAAAYCAGTGGAACTTCAAAATCGTTAAAATTCATGGCTCCTGCCGCATTGCGCGGGTACACAACTAGTCAATGATGATTCATCCCTTACATTCAACTAGAGCTCCTCTGGTCCTACGTTAAGGATATGTTTTCCATCGAAGGGTTTCAAATGCTTAACCAAAGCCTCTGGTTTTTCTATCCAGAGTCTAATGTATAAAACCCAACATTTCATCGATGAATAAATTCATCATTCATAACCAGAGCCCTCTGGTTCCCCTCCAAATGTCATGACTAACCAGAGCACCTCTGGTTCCATGACAAATCCATTTTTTTCCCAAAAACCCATCTTTAATTGAAAACGTTTTTAAGATTATACAAAATTGCAGCTTTTGTGACTAAAAACTATACAACATGGGTTTTTAGAAGACCAAAACTTCATAATTAGTATTTATCTTCCAATTGAATGGAATTTAAAATTTAATTTTTTTTGGGATTATATTCTTGAGAAGTTATCCTTTGGGATAATTATTATTTTTTAATTATCCCTAATCACCCAAACGTCATCCCTCCCACGCCCTTGACACAACAAACGTCATGTTCCCTAGAAAACCCTTCATTTTCCAAACCATCCACCCCAATCTGACACGTGTCCACCTGCATTTATGACACTGTGCAGATTTACGGTCCACGATCACCATCACCACTACCTTTTCACCAAACGTCTTTTTCAACCATCATTATCAATTAAATAATATTTTCCAAACCTCACCCTTTCCACTTCCTCACCTATAAATACCCGTCTTCCCCAACAAGTTTCTCTTTACGCGAACAAAACCTTTAAACGAACCTGCAAACGAACCTGCAACTTCTTCTACTTTCTAACAATGGCTTCCTCCGCATCTCACAAATCTCACAACAACGATAGCCATGTTCAGTCGACCGGCGCAGACAGCCGAGCCCTAGTTTTCTTGCCCATCAAACCCAACAACCATGCTATCGATCTTCGCACAAACCTATTTGAAGACAGGTTCGCCATTATGATCGAGTTCTTTTAGAACTATATTCTCCCACCGGCACTCACCCTTTTTGACAACGGGGTGCCATTGAAGTACATGCAACAGTATTGGCAGACTTACGAGTTCTTTCCGGAGAACCATGGAATCATGGGGGACATTGATGTCCCAAATGACATGGTTTACTCGGTGAAGATTTCCCGTGCAAAGGTTTCAAAGGTCATGTGTATCCCAACTAGACAGGAGCTCAATATCGAACACTACACCGAGCCACCTACCAGTTCAAACATCCTCTGTTTCATCAAGATGCTGGGTTACAATCATGACCTTCGCAACGCATCTGACTTCAAGAGGCAATTCTTGCCTCCAATGTGGAACATGTTCTTTTCGATCCTCAACCGAGCCCTCACTTGCAAGCTCAGAAGCATGGATCAAGGGAACATCAACATCACGACAATCATGCATGGTCTCTTTTTCAACCTACTGCTGGATTACGCACTCCTCATCTACAATGAAATCCATGCAGCGGTCATAAAGAAGTGCAAACTCATGGCTGCAGGAAAGCCACTATCCTCTGTCCTCTTCTCGCGTTTCCTTGCCTTATTCATAAGGGACGCAATGAGGAGGCACAATCTGCGGGCCGAAGAACCGTTCACTCCACAATACCTAATGAACGGCCATTGACCAACCATCTCTAAGGATGGTTACACAACATAAAGGACCATCTCAAGGGCCATGCTCAGTGTCATTCTAGAGACGTCTAAGATACGTAAGAAATATGAACGCTCTCTGTTGTCCCAAGAACCGAGGACGGCTACCCCAGAGCAAATAGAGCCTTCCCCTGATGCAAGCGAGGGAGTGCAGGAGTTGTCTTCATCGAATGATGAAGATGATGATGATGACACTCCTCACGCATCCCCCGGCCCAATAAACACAACTCACCCATCCCACCACCAGCAACCACCTCAACATCCATCCCTCCTTCAACCTCAACACCCCACACCACCCCAGAAGACTATGCCACCAGAGCCGACATGAAGGCTCTCTCCAAGGCACTTATCTCATCGTTCAACGAGATAAGTGCAAAGTTCGCGGCCAGAGCTGTTGAGCCAACCAATGCATTGAAGAAGTCTCTCCTCCAACAGCAAGATCAGACAAACTCTCTTCTTCGTACATTGAAACAACAACGAAACAAAGAACGAGTGCATACGCTTGCCGAGCACATAAGGCGATGGAAGAAGAAGAGGAGCAGAGCCTCCTACTCATCTAGCCTCCCGCTAAAGAGGCCAAGGCATGAGGATCCTAACCAAGATGATCATGGTCTAGGTTTTCATGAGGGGGAGAACCTGGCTGCTCAATCGATGGAATCCGCTGCACCACCACCATCACCACCACAAAGCCACCCAACTTCCATATCCCAAGGAACCCAAGCTAGGAAACCAGAGGCTCAACCTTCTAAAGATGTACACAATGTACATGTTCCCATAGCTAGCACCCAAGAACCCATAACCCAAACCAATGAGTTCTCACCAATTGAGGCGAGTTCTTCATCCGATGAAAACCCATCTACCCTCAAACCGAAACTAACCTACCCTTTACTCCATCACCAACACCTCCTCACATAGAACCTTCCATCGACCTCCCATTTCAACAAGAACCCATCATCACCCAACCTACCTTACCTCATCAACCACCAACCCAAACAGAACCCATCCAACCAGAAACAACCCAACATGAGCCTATTGAACTAAATACCCCAACCAGAGCCAACCCAACCTGAACCAACACAACTAGAACCCATTCCATCACCTCAACCCTCAACCCATACATAACCCTTAACCCAAACACAACCCATCACCCAAAATCAACCACCTATTACCCAACCATCGTAAGTGCTAGTAGACATCCCTTCCTCATCGAGGCATCCTCCTCAAGGCATAGTCGATGAGATCATTACAAATTTGGAGACACTGAGGAGACGTCCAGAGATGCCACCAAGGGAACCAGTGATGATGGAGAATATCCATCAGTACTTGTATCACGATCACGATGAAAGTTTGGTACTCAATCCTCCCATGCTATCACCAGAGTTGATGAACCTCTTGCGCCATAGGTTTGTAAGACAGACAACCTCTCCACCACAGGCCGTCTTCTCAAATGAAGGAATCAAGACAGTTCTGGACATCAAAATAAGGACCTTCGCTAACAGAGCTATAAAATACATCGAGTACACCGTGGAGCGAGCTCATGGACAGGTCAACATTTTCAATGACAATGACTTGATCAATCTCAATCCATGGGACTTGATTGATCTTTATGAATACACGACTCAGCGACAGGATCAAGGAATCAAATTTGGGATGGCAAACCGAGCGATTGTTCAAGCGATGGAGACCTTGGTGAAGCACAGAGCAAAGAGCGACTTTCAAATTGTTCTTAATCTAGGCATCGACAGATTATCCTGCACTCCTCCAGACGAATACTTTCCAGGCTTGCAAGAGAAGAGATCTGCCTCAGTATTAACTTAACCAGAGCTCAGATTGGTGTTTAAAAACGAGTTTGGGGTGAAGAATTTTTTTGACTGACTGAAGCCTTCAAGTATTCAACTTCAACACTTGAATCATTTCAGAAGGTCATCAGAGACAGATTGGGCAGACCTCATGTGCCGATGAGAGAGGGTCAACAACTTATTCATTAGATCGCAACAGTCATTTGATTCAGAGGACTGTTGATGCGCTTCTGGGAGATAACACAAGAAGATCATGAATGAAGTATTTTTTTTTTGTATTGTAATATCATTTTTGTTCCATCACTTGTAAGAATTCATCACTTTGTCCAATGAATTTTTTTGGCAAAGGATGTTTTTCTTTAGTTTAGCCTCTGTCTTTCACTTATGCCTTGAATGTTCATAGATTAACTTATGTTTGTTCTTTCATTACTTAGGGGGAGATTGTTAGACCCCATAATTCTTATTTGTAAAAGTAATGAAAAACAAGTGTGAAGGACCAAAAGGCCGATGGAAGACTGCCAAGCAAAATAACTAAGTGTTCAATACAACCAGAAGACCGATGAATCGACCAAAGATGCGATGAATCGAGCATCTTCATAACCCCTCTGGTTACCAATACTTGGAGTCTTCTACAACAGTTCAACTAGAGGCATACGATGAAGATATCAAGATATGGTTGAATAACGTTCCATAGAAGACATTTGGAGATGACGAATCAACAGCTGGACCATGTCTAGATAAGCTTTATCTTTGCTAGAAGATTTTCTAGATATTCTCTCTAGATAGTTATCTGCTTGTTTAGCTTTCTAGTATAAATAGGTGTTAGGCCTATTGTAATCGGTTAATGCTTTTCACAATCATTTGGAATAAAGTGAATATTCCGGCACTCAAGTATATTCTTTGAATATTCATATTTTGTTCTTGAGTGTTCGTCATTTTATTTATCCACACGACATAATTAGGTTATTCTTAACTTAATTATTAGTGTTATTGAGAGATCTGGGATCAACACCCTGTCTACTTTTGATAACTGGGTCTAGACAAGGTGTTGGGTCGGGCATACCCCCAAAACTATTCCTTACCGGCTGGATTTCTTCAGTATCGAAGTTATCGTCTTCGGGTATGTTCAAAATTTCGGCAGTAACAGAAACATCTTTGGCCATATCTACCTCCCACAAAGGTTTTGACTGTTCAGGAGACCAGATCGGGTACTATTTGGGAGACTGCATCGGAGACATGTTCAAATCTTGAACCAAATAACTGTCGGGTTGAACGGTATTTTTTGGTTTAAATTTTGAATTTCCACCAGCATCATAAGGGAAGAAGGTGCTTGGATTTTCATTATTGCCACCACTAGGGAAGAAAGTGCTTTGATTTACAACAAGAGCACAGTCGGTAGGGAAGAGTGTGCTTGGACCATATGGGTTTGCACCGCTACCGTTGGGGAAGAGTGTGCTTGAATTTCCACAGCTTACACCACTAGGGTAAAAAGTGTTTGGATCGCCCGGGTTTGCACTTAATGGATTTCCTCCATAACCTCCATCGTCGACCGCAAAGAGTGTCAACGTTTCTGGTAAACTTTGACGAATGGCGTTGTGGAAGATTACCACATTGTCGTCATCCATTAACTGATATAACGTATTCGTTTTATAAAATAAAATGAAAGGAGCACGTAAACTTAACTTTTTTGTCACACGTTTGACGACCCCATAATACGTTATTGGCGAAGGAAAACATATTACACATGTAAGGTACTCTAACGCACCATTTATCTCTGGGAATAAACCGCCACTTCGAAGATACACGAAAACATCATCACTTTGACGTGATTTCATGTTTTGTGATGGTTGATTGTGTTTAATGGGTTAAGGATTGTGATGGTTTATTGGGTTGAAGGGTTAAGGGTTAAGGGTTGTGAGAGTAGAATATATGAAAAGAAAAATGAAAGAGCAGATTTGAAAAATAATAAAGTAGGAGGTTGGTATTTATAGTGAAATTTGTTGCACTAAAAGACAATAAGATTCAACATAAAATATCTGATTTTTGTCCACCAAATCAGATACAAATAAATTTTTTCGTATCCACAATTATTAGGGAAAATCAACATTTCTTATAAGGAAAATATATCTGATTTATGCGTTTAAAAAAATCTTCACGTACAATCGTATTTTTATAAGGTTTACAGGTTGTGAAACTACAAGTTGTTTTATTTTATTTAATAAAACCAAGAAAAAGAGGTTAAAAAATAGTTCAAATATCGTCTCATTTTTATTAAAAACACCCCTTAATAGATATTACAAAAAAATAATATATTTCTAGGTTGGATCGCCCCGGGGGGCGATGGGATGACGTGGATCGCTCCCAGGGGTGGATCGGCACCCTCCTGTCTAGATCACCCCCCAGGGGCGATTTAGGGGTCCGTTTTTCGCAATTTGGTTTAAAAATGGTTATTTTCTTAATATGTAAGGTATAAAGTGGTTAGTTTGGTGAATTTTTCTTAAAAAATTATAAAATGATACCTTTTAAAATTTAAAAAATAATAGTAACTCATCAAGTGCACCAAAAAATACAAAAGGGACCTAACTTGTATATTAGAGAGTGTTAAGGGGCGATTGTTGTAACTCACTTCTGAAACCCTAGGAGGCGTAATGTTAGAAAATCTTTGCTTGGAATCCACTGAAAGTCGTTTATCACTTTCAGATTGAAGTATTTCGACGGTACAATCGAAATCTCAATCGGATAAAATTCAGTGATTGACAGAACTTCGAATCCAAAATTGTTATGAAATCTCTATACCTATCTCTACACGAAAAATTTGACCAATTCGAAGATTGAAAAAAAAAATACATGCAAAAACTGTCAAAAACGGCAGTTTTTTCACCCAAAACCGGGTTTAAAAACCGGGCCAAAAAACCGGATTTAAAATCTAAAATTCGGATTTCTGATAATTTTTTACAAAGCAATATTACCTAAATAAAAAATTTCCTCGAGCCAAGCAAGGACTCTGCCCCTTGGACCCGCCAGGGGCTGCCGCCCCTTGGTCATTCCCACTTTCTCGATGTGGTTTATCTACACCCAGTTGCAGAACGTGAATTTTACAGTGAAGTCGAAGATAAAAGTCAAAGAAATGGTGTGAGAGTGATAAGGAAATGGTTGGAAGTTATGCAGAAGCTTTTGCGTCGAAATCCTTGTTCAGGAGGCCCCATCCTCTGCTCTTCAGCTGACATTTTAACCCCTCGTATTTCCCTTATCCCTACAGGGTTTAATCCCAGCTTCCGTTATCTAGGGTTTAAGAAAAAGAAGCCCAGTTCATTTACACCATTGATGCCTTTCGCCGCCACAGGTTTCCACCCACGTACTTCCGGTATGGCCACTGCCATGGGCTGTAGAAGCCCTTCGTTTTCTTTTGGTAACCGTGGCACTTGCTCGAGCTCTCGTCCTGTTGCTCCTAGTTCTAACTACAAATGTCGCCACTGCCGGTGCTCTATTGAGAGTGCTACTACTATTCCTGCTAGAGCATGGGCTGTGTTTAAGGAGAATCGAAGTGGATCTCGTGTAGCTTGGTTTCATACCTCTTTTTCTGATAAGGGGGTTTCAGTTTCGGCTATGAACTCTGAAAATAATAGGGACAATCATGGCGGGTGTTCAGAAGAAAAGGCCATGAAATTTAATAGGAGACAGAGGGGTTCTCTGGGCGGTGGTAGTAATGCTCCGCCACTGCTTCCAGGAAACCCGGGTTTGTTGACAATTCCTGGCGTGGGGCCAAGAAATTTGAAAAAACTTGTGGAGAACGGCATTGGGGGTGTTGCTGAGCTCAAAAAAATCTACAAAGACAAGGTTTGCTTTCATGCTATAGATTTTCAAAAGTGAATTAATGCTATTTTATGGTATATTGTGTTAATTTATTAAGTGTTTGAATGGATGTTTTACCATTTCTTGGTTTTCTTTGTCAGTTTTTTGGGAAATCGAATCAGAAGATGGTGGAATTTTTACGGAAATCTGTTGGCATTATACACAGAAACCATGCTGAGAGTATAACCACATTCATTAAAGAGAGTGTGGATGAAGAGCTAAAGGATGACAATGCCAACTGTGAGGATGAATAGTTGAAGCAAAGTTCTATTGAGTATTGGAGAAGATGAGTGCCAAGCAAATTATGGTCACCTCTATCAATTGAACGAATTAA
>NW_020201155.1:11302-14187 GCF_001531365.2 Cynara cardunculus var. scolymus | reverse complement strand
CTGGAAAAGGAAAATACATATATACCTAAATAAGAATACGAAAGAACATCTAGGCCCCTACACATATACAGAAAATACATATATACATTAATACCCCCCCTCAAACTCAAGATGGCGAAGGATGAACCAACTTGAGTTTGGAAACTAAGTCTTGAAACCGGCGGGGAAGATGTGACTTGGTGAAGATGTCAGCAGGCTGATCCGTAGTGGAGATATATTGCAAACAAACCGTCTTGCACACAACGTGTTGACGAATAAAATGGCAATCGATTTCTATATGCTTCGTTCGCTCATGAAAAACATCATTGTGTGCGATCTGAATAGCACTCCGATTATCACACCAAAGTGTTGTCGAAGAGGCTTGAGGAGCTCCCATGTCAGACAGTAACCAACGGAGCCAAAGAAGCTCTTGGGTTGTATCGGCAAGAGCACGATACTCAGACTCGGTGCTAGATCGTGAAGTCAAGGACTGCTTTTTGCTGCGCCATGAAATAAGAGAATCGCCTAAGAAGAAACAATACCCGGTGGTTGACCGACGATCTGCCATATCCCCATCCCAATCAGCATCAGAGTAACCTTGAAGGACAAGTGATGATTTGGAGGAGAAGTGTAGGYCATGAAACATAGTACCTTTAAGGTACCTAAGRATGCGAAGAACAGCTGCGTAGTGGTCGGAACATGGGGCARCCATGAATTGGCTAAYAGTGTGAACAGCATAAGCAATATYGGGACGGGTAACTGTCAGGTAGACAAGAGAGCCCACTAGTTGGCGGTAGAGAGTGGGATCGCGAAGTGGAGCACTTGAACTAGGGAGGAGATGTAGGTTGTGTTCCAAGGGTGTAGAAGAGACTTTAGTATCAGTAATGCCTGATCGCATAAGAAGATCGGAGGTGTACTTGGACTGGCATAAGTAGATACCCGATGAATCTCGTATAACTTCCAGACCAAGAAAATAATGCAGATCACCCAGATCCTTCATCTCAAAGTTGGATTGAAGAGACTGTTTGAGCTCAGAGATACCCACACTATCACTCCCTGTGATGATCATATCATCAACATAAAGCAAAAGGAGAATAGTACCGACACCTGTAGTGCGAGTGAACAAACCAGAATCATAGTCAYTAGACTTGAAACCCAATGACTGAATAGTGGAACTGAATTTTTCAAACCAAGCTCGAGGCGCTTGTTTCAAACCGTATAAAGCTTTTCGTAGACGACATACATGTCCAGGWGGATGAGAAATCCCAGGAGGAGGTCGCATGTAGACTTCCTCAGATAAATCACCATTGAGAAAAGCGTTTTTAACATCCATCTGCTTAAGTTGCCAATTATTAGCTGAGGCAATAGCCAAAAGAGAGCGAACAGATGTGATTCGGGCAACAGGTGCAAAAGTCTCTTCGTAGTCAATTCCATATTCCTGATTGAACCCCTTTGCCACTAGTCGGGCCTTATACCTGTCAATTGTGCCATCCGAGTGGGTTTTAACCTTATACACCCACTTGCACCCAACTAAAGATTTTCCTGGAGGAAGAGGAACAAATTCCCAAGTTTGGGCCTTATGTAATGCTTGAATTTCATCATTCATAGCTTCCTGCCATAACGGGTCAATTGATGCTTCCTTATACGAGGTGGGTTCATGATGAGACAACAAAGTGGTATAACAATGAAAATCACGAAGATGAGAGGGAAGTTGTCTTACCCGATCTGATCGTCGGTGAGGAGGCGGTGGTGAAGTATCAGAGCCCTCAGAACTAGAAGAACCTTCAGAGTCGACCGTAGGAGATGTGTCATCTGATGAAGCAGGATCAACGGGAACGGGAGATGGAGTGTGATTTTGGGGTGGAGGTGTATGTGAGGTAGGTATAGACGGCTCAAAGGAAGAATCAACTAACGGGATTGACACATCAGTAAAGAAAGGGGAAGAAGGAGGAGAARTAACCTGGAATTCAGACATAGAAGAGAACATTTTGTGTTCCCAGAAAGTAACATGACGGGAGATACGRAGTCGCTTAGAAATGGGATCCCAACACCGGTAACCTTTATGTTCGATGCCATACCCCAAGAAACAGCATAAGCGGGATCGAGATTCGAGTTTAGTGTACTCATGAGATTGAAGATGAACGAAACAAACACAACCCCAAACTTTGAGTAGATCAAAAGCTGGAGAGATGCCATAAAGTTGCTCATACGGAGATTTATTGCGAAGAATGGATGTAGGATGTCTATTGATGGTGTAAATAGCAGTGAATACAGCTTCGCCCCAAAAGTATTCGGGAACTTTGGCAGAGATGAGCATGGTACGAACTGTGTCTAGAATGTGACGATGTTTACGTTCGGCACGACCATTCTGTTGAGAAGTGCCTGGACAAGAATATTGAGAGACAGTACCTTGATCACGTAGGAAGGACTGTAAAGAGGATGACTTGTATTCCATGGCATTATCAGCACGAAGAATCTTTATTCGTTTAGAGAACTGGGTGTGAATCATACGAGCAAAATTGATGTAGATGGTTGGGAGTTCAGATCTATGTTTCATAAGATAGACCCACGTGAAACGGGTATGATCATCCACAAAAATTACAAAGTACCTAGCACCACCCATAGATGGGGTTGGTGCTGGTCCCCAAACATCAGAGTGAACAATATCAAAGGGAAAAACAGAAGTAACATCATTATTATGAAATGGTAAAGCATGATGTTTCCCCAATTGACAAGATGAACAAGATAATGGTTCAAATTTAACATTCCCTAACAATCCAGAAGAAACAAGTGAGTGAAGTTTTGCAGAGCACAAATGACCTAGTCTAGCATGCCATAAGGCAAAGGAAGACGAGCTAGGGACAGACGCAACATAATTGGAGAACGACGCTGGTAACTTGAGGTAT
>NW_020201155.1:2218-10572 GCF_001531365.2 Cynara cardunculus var. scolymus | reverse complement strand
GGCAGTCAAGTAGTGAATGAGATGAAGAGTGACAAAAGGTACACTCTTTAGCCGGCCCCCTGTTCTCAGGCTTGAAGTTAGAGTGTTTGTTTCGATAGTTGTTGGTAAAGGTATGAAGAACAGCATCAGTAGGTGGCATGGAACGAGTCTGAAGTCTCGTTTCCTCACTTAGTAATTCTGACACGGCATCATTGTAAATTGGAAAGGGATGCCGATGTAGAAGAGAGGCTCTAACATGCTCGAATTTGTCAGACAGTCCCATCAGAAGTGTAATGAGATGTAGTTGGTTGAAATAGGCCCTGAATTGATCAGCGGTGTCATCAAAAATCTGTGGTGTACCAAAGTTTAACTGATCTCTGATAACTTGCATCTCTGAAACATATGAACCAATAGTTTGATCTGGTAATTGGCGCTTCCTTTGAAATTCAGACCATAACTGATATTGATGAGACAGACCTGCAGTTGTAAACCTTTTGGCAAGAAAATCCCATACCTCTTTTGCAGTAGTGTACCCAAGTAGCTGTTGATGAATTTCTGTAGTAGTAGAGCTATTAATAAATCCAAGTATCTTAGCGTTTTTAATGTCCCAATCATCAGRCCGTTTGGCAAAGTCGGTATCTTTTTCATTTGCTCCCTTAGTTGGAACTTGTGTGACACCAGTTACAAAACTGTATAAGCCTTGAGACTTCAAGTGTATAGTCATGTGATGRCACCATAAAACATAGTTTGAACCATCTAATATCACCGAGATAGGTCGATTTTGAATTATTGAGGGAGTTGCCATAGATGTAGAGGTTTGGTTTGCAACAAAACAATCGTGAAAGTAACAATTTTCGGTTTTCAAGATCGTGAAAACACTTTCGGAGAGGGATCGATTAGGAATTTAAGAAGACTCGATTGAATCAGAAGAACAATGACAGAGAAGGTCTAAGAATTAGGAGACTCGATTGACAAAGGAATTAGGGTTAGGTTTCAATTACCTTAATCGTCAGAAAACGTATTCTCAGATGTTGATAGACGAGCGATGATCACGATAACGAGAGCCTGATGCTCTGATACCATGTGAGGATGAATAGTTGAAGCAAAGTTCTATTGAGTATTGGAGAAGATGAGTGCCAAGCAAATTATGGTCACCTCTATCAATTGAACGAATTAAAGGAAATTACATATTCTGGAAAAGGAAAATACATATATACCTAAATAAGAATACGAAAGAACATCTAGGCCCCTACACATATACAGAAAATACATATATACATTAATACCAACAACGAAGCAAGGCCAGCTCAAAAGAAACGACTTACTTTTTGTGTGGAAGGAAATATAAGCGTGGGCAAGACAACATTCTTGCAGAGAATTGCTAACGAAACTCTTGAGCTTCAGGATCTTGTTGAGATTGTTCCTGAGCCTATTGACAAGTGGCAGGACATTGGACCTGATCACTTTAACATATTAGATGCTTTTTATGCTGAGCCAGAAAGGTATGCCTACACGTTCCAAAACTATGTCTTTGTTACAAGAGTCATGCAGGAGAAGGAGTCATCCAGCGGACTTAAGCCCCTCAGGTTAATGGAGAGAAGTGTTTTCAGTGACAGAATGGTATGCATTATGATATTCACTTGGTTATTTCTTCTAGTCTTCAGAAGTTTTGGCATAGACCATGATTTGCACTCAAAAGTAAACAATCTTATGATGGTTTTTTTCTCCTTGAAGTTGCTCTATTTTAAAGCATGAGTTTTTATAAACAATCGTATTGAAGATGTAACTTGTAAGAAAGGAATCTGGATACGGAAGTCCACAGACTGAGAGTTATTTGATTTTGTTATTTGATAAAGGTTTTTGTGAGAGCTGTTCATGAAGCTAACTGGATGAACGAGATGGAAATCAGCATCTATGACTCATGGTTTGACCCAGTTGTTTCTTCTCTTCCTGGACTTATTCCAGATGCTTTTATCTATCTTAGAGCTAGCCCTGCTACTTGCCATAAACGAATGATGCTACGCAAAAGAGCAGAGGAAGGTGGAGTCAGCCTGGAATATCTGCGTGATTTGCATGAAAAGCATGAGAGCTGGCTTTTTCCTTTCCAAAGTGGAAATCATGGAGTGTTGTCTGTCAGTAACCCCCCTCCCCTTCACATGGATAACTCATTACATCCTGACATAAAGGATCGTGTATTTTATTTGGAGGGTAATCATATGCATTCCAGCATTCAGAAGGTACTACTTTCAAATGTAGAATTTAGTTGACCTTTGAACCTTGTCTGCTAGTTGCTTATTGACTTTATTGGCTACAAAACAGGTACCTGCGTTGGTTCTTGACTGCGAACCCACCATTGATTTTAGCAAGGACATTGAAGCTAAACAGCAGTATGATTTATTCCATTTCACACGCATACCATTTTTCATTATTATATTCTTCTTTTTAAAGCATGGCTCTTGTTTTCATGGTCATTGCAATTGATATTACATTACTATACTGACCGAGAAGAAAATTATATCTGAGGAACATTTGCAATGTAGAATTGGAATGAGAAATTGAGAATAAGAGAAACGATGTTAAATTACCAAGCCGTACTCTATTTTTCTGCTAAGCTTTACGTCTTGATTATGTGGTAACTTTCTTTCCATTATACTCTCCCTGATGAAATGAAAAAAAGCTTTTTGAAAGAATGAATGGACGGTTCCATTCTAAAAAGCAAATAGCAACTATAAAAGCTTTTCCGTTTGATTGCAATACTACATACTACATACTACATCCTACTTCCAATCTTTTATCAAAACCAACTAAACGCTGCTGTCAGCCTGATTTCTTTTGGGTGGGGGAGGATTTATACTTTTGTTTTGCACATTTGGAGGATGTATTATGTTAGTGAATTGTAAATGTATCTAGCCATCTAGGTAAATAAATGAGAACTAGTGTCTCGTAATTACTTGATACTTCAATTTACACTTGGTCATGGTCTCAGATTGTAAGTTCTTTTTTTATTATCAAGTATTAATTGGCCATACAAATTACTTCACATTTTGCATTTGGAATTCTGGGCTATAGTTCTCATCACTAGTTTGTTTTCTTGTCGATTGAGTGTAGCACTTATGTTGGTTAGGGAGTTAAGTGATACATGAGCTTACTTTGGAGAGTCCCAGGATCCATTAAAACTTCTTGACCTTCATTTCCATCTTATCGCATGATATTTAAGGGTCCCTAGCACCAATCATCTTTCCCACCCTTTCGATTTGCTATATGGAGTTGGTAACCACAGCTTGGTGGGACCCTAGCACCAATCATCTATTCCACCCTGATGATTTTCCGGCTTATAGCATGATAATTTAAGGGTCAATTTGACTAGAAACACAATGGTAGAATAGATCTTTGCATGGTGAATTGGATATGGAAAACACTTCAGATAAACATCCTCTCTACCTCTTAAGGGTAGAGGCAAGGTTTGCATACATCCTATCCCCATACACTATCCTCCATGGGTTTAGCGGATTAGTTTGATTTTTGTTATATGTGCCTATTTGTGTCGATAGTGCATACATTGGATTCATTTTGGTGGTGATGCCTATTTTAAATTGAGACTTGGTTTGACTTATTAATGTATTCTTTTCTATAAATTCTATGTGAAGGTATGCCCGACAAGTGGCCGAGTTTTTTGAGTATGTGAAGAAAGTAAAGGAAGTTCCCGCAAAAGACGTTGAAGCAAGCAGGGGTAGCCAATCACAGGTCATGTTGCCTCATGGAGGGTTATGGGTACCGTCACAGGGGAAGAATTTCCCGGAGTCGCTCAAATCTTTGGATTTTCGACGAGCCATGTCGTTCATGCCTGGACCTGGACCTGGACCTGGACCTGGGTAGTGGTTTGTTGATCCAATATGTGTTTGCTTGTACAAAGAATTTTTAACCATATTCCACATGAGGAGCATGGAAAATGGAAATTGGAAATTGGAAATTGGTTTAGGATGATTGTAGCTCTTTTGTTCAAATTTTAATCAAGGGCTTATCTTTGGAAGTTTAGCAGTTCTTTTATGTGGTACCCAATCTTTGTTTATTGAATGGTCAATCTTTGTTTATTGAATGGTGGAGGGAGGGAGGGAGGGAGGGAGGAAGAGATAGAAGTACATTCCACCTAGGGGTGTCTAGAAAAAGCCGAAGCTGAATAAAACACCCGAGCTGAATGAAGTTTGGGTTATTCAGTTATTTTTATTCATTTATATATCCTTGTTCGGTTTGTTTGGCGTAGTTATCTTTCTTCCTTTTGCTTTGGTTGAACCGAATAAGGAAATTGTATTATTATTTTGTGGAAATTACATGATTGGTCCTTGTTGTATACATTGTATTAGTGTCGAAATAGTGGAGGCATACATTCATTGATAACTGTATTCTCCAAAATTCCATATAGAACGAAGTAGGATGATTGTCTTTAAAATTTACCAAAACGAATGGTAACTCTGATGTTTCTAAATCTAAGCCAACAAACTAGCTCCTTGCCTCCTTTGTATGACAATATCCATGAGAATGATTAGAATCTAGTTAAAGTCCCACGTCAAGAGATGCAATCTTTCTTGAATGATAGATGCGGTTTCCATCTATTTGGAAGTTCTCGAATAATAGATTCGGTTTCCATCTATTTGGAAGAGAGAGAGAACTTGTAAAGTACAATGAGTGATTTGAATCAGTTGACGAATCAAGTAATCACATTGATTAACAATCACACTCACACACTTTCTCTCTATGTATATATATACCAGTGGTGTATCCGTACTACACAATTCTGAAACATTAGTTTAGCCTTGAATCATGAGTTTGTGTGATTATTTTGTAAGTCAACTAATATATAAAGTTGAAGGTTAATATGGTGTATTAGCAAAATCGAATGGAACAATAATTGCACACTTAATGAGTTTCTAACACATACTCAGAACTCATTACAAAGCTTGAAATTTTTGACTGAACAAAGAAATACAATCATTTGTAAATAATGGTCATTCGTATATCCAAATTGTTTAGTTTTCGTGATGCACTCATCCGTATATCCAAACTGATTGTCATTCTTGAAAACTAAACAAATACCTTAATATGTTAGCTATCAGTTCATTCAATTTTTTGCATTTTCTATATCAGACAAAGGAAAATGAATTAATAAAAAAGAGAGGCTAAAAGAGTAATATTATAAAAGGTAGTATTTGGTGCATCCACATGACCATATTGTTGGTTTTTCATATACTTCTTAAGAATCTAGTAGGAGTGCTTAGCGTAAAATAAGTTAGAGCGTTGATTCTTATCAGTAAGTGCTTACCGGGTAAAAAGAAACTCCTAAAAACCTATGAATATGTTGAAAAACCTCTTCAAAACCTCCTAATATAAAAACCCCTATTATGAGGCTCTAGAGGCTTGCTTCTAGAACATAGAGATTATTGATCCTCTCTCTCATTGATTTGAAAATAATTCTTTTTACCTATTTCGAAGTATTATGTTATCGTCTTTCAGTTCCAACGATCATCACTAAGTCTGTTTAGTGGTCGCTGAAACATGTATTGTAAATCCATCAGCGACAACGATACTTCAAGAAGACAAAACTCACACCAAAGAACCTTCAACGAAAATCGAAGACCGAGACTGAAAATTAGTGACTAGCGCGTTCGTGATCTGAAGCGACATTCAGCGATTACAACTTGGTCAACATATGTGTGAAGACTGCCCAAGCCTCAACGAATGCTGAAGAGACCTTCAGGGTTATTCCAACATTCAGTCATCAAATGAAGCTTGTTGTGTAAGATTGCTTTTGTCTTGTCCTTCCACACACAAAGGACAAACCCATACCCTTTCAAGAGTATAGTACGGTTCGGAGCCGATTAGTTGACTCTATTACCCACCAACTTCATGAAAGGATGTCTGCTCATAAATATGCATTTGTACTATTTACTGTAGCAAAGGACAAACTTTTTTTTAAAAGCTTGACGTGTGTTCAAACCCTACTGCATTGCATTAAATGTGTATTTAATGCAATGGGTATAAATAGATGTGTGCTATCTCCATGTAGAGATACTAATCCTTACGTGCATACATGAAAGAACACACACACATCTAAGAACACTTACGCTTATCTTCATACAAGTTAGAATCCCTCTCAAATATTCTAAAAGTTCTTACCCAGAAAGAACTTATTTCTTTTTTTATATTTCAACAAATCTTTTCTCTTTGCTAAGAATATTTGTGTGTAAACTTAGATTGTTTTAGATTCTTCTATCAGCGTTAGATACGTTGACAGTGCACCTTTACAATGCCCTGAATGGCAAATCTAGAGAAGAAATGCTAAATCTTGATCTTCAAAAACAGTTGAAGATTTCTCATTCCAAGATCAAAGAATTGACTAAGATCGAGGAAGATCTTAAAGATCAGGTCATTGTGAACCAAACCATCACTAGTGAACGTGAACACGCTATCGCTGAGCTTGAACAAGCAATTGCTGAACTCAGGGCTGAAAAGGCTACCATTGAAGGATGATGCAAAGCCTCTGTCAAAGCCTCTGAGATCATTAATGATCAGATCCATGCCAAGATAACGACTGGTCTAGGCTTCTCTTTTGATCAGAAAGATAGTGTCAAAGACAGGTCCATGCTCAAGTTTGGTACCTTTGTCTCTTCTATTCCTGACACTTCTTCCTCTCAGTCTTCTCTTACTGAGAGTCATTTTGATGGAACTCCTTCGAGTTTAGGTTTCAAAGACAAAGGTAAATCCATTGTCACAACACCTCTTCCTAAGAAGGTTAACAAGTCACATAGGTCTAAATCTATTTCTTCAGCTTGTGCACCTTTTTCTTCTTCAGGGACCAAGATATCTGAACCCTCTCAAAAATCTAAGTCTAAGCTCAAAGTGAATACTTCACCTAAGTACTCCAAATCCTCAAAAGTTCCTCCTAAATTAATGAGAAGGGAATCCTTGGAGCTTGTCCCTCTTCTACTCTTGTACTTCCTGACCTTAAAGCTAGCTTTAGCTATAGAAAGTGTAGACATTGTGGTGAAACTACACATATTGCCAGTAAGTGTCCTTCTGCCGCCAAGACTGGTCCCCTAGCCAAGGACAATAAAGTAGCTAAGGCTGAGAAATCAACCAAGGAGAAATCTACCACTGAGGTTGTTAAACCAACTAAGGTGAATAAATCCACTGAAGCCTACTCTTCAGGCTCAGTGAAGACAACTACTGACACTAAGTCTTTAGTGTTAGGTGTTGTTCCTAACACTGAAGCCTCTTCATCAGGCTCAGTGAAGACACCCACTGACTCTACTCCATTAGCGTCAGAGGTTGTTCCTAATCCCATTGAAGCCTCTTCTTCAGGTTCAATGAAGCCTTCTACTGACACTGGTTCTTTAGTTTAAGTAGATGTTGCCTCTAACATTACTGGACCCAAATAGAATGGGTACCAAAGCATTTTTAAACTGTTCCGCTTCAGATCACGTACGCGCCAGTCTCTAATCTTCAGTTTCAGTCTTCGAYGTTTGCTGAAGGATCTTTGGTGTGAGTGTTGTTTTCTTGAAGTAGTTGTCTCTGAATGAATTACAATGCGAGTTCTTCAGCGATCACTGAACATGCTCAGTGTATTGATCACTGGAACTGAAAGTACAAAAACATAAAATACATCGAAAGGAAAAAGGGATTATCATCAAATCACTGAAAGAGAGGATCAACAGTTTTCCTTGTCCTTTATTGGCTTGTCAAGGGATGTAGGCTTCATCATTGCATCCATGCTATCCTTGATCTTTTGGACTCGATCAAAGGGATGCTTTCTTTTTGGCCTGCTGCTTGCACCTTCTTCCTCTGCTCTGGTTGGTTTGACAATGACCCTCTGCCTCATAGCCGGAGTCACTACTCTGGTCCCTTGAGTAGGGACCCTAGCTCTGTGTGTATTCTTGTATGGTGGAGGAGCAACTACTGTTACGTTTTCAAGAGGAAAGACAACAGGAATGGCAAAGAGTGTTGGATCGGCCACATTCACTGCTACCACCTCTTCTTCTTGTCGTCTTGTTGGAGCAGCCATGTCCATGGCATATTTGGTTGAGGAAGATAGATCCAGTTCTGAATCAGATGAGTCGTAGACTGATAAGAGATCACTTACGTCTTTATTCTTTTGTTACCCACTTGGCTCTGCTTGGGATGCCATGGGCATCTTTCTCTTTCGAAGCGCCTCTGCTTGCTCTGGCGCTGGTTGACTTTGTGCTCTCTGCCTCGAAGAATCTTGCGCTGGTTGATGTGGGGCAGTATATGTTCAGAATTTACAGAAATGTAAATACAGTCAATGAAAGCAGATATAGAAAAGATTTACAAGGAAAAGTGGATTGTTGATACAAAGAGACGTA
>NW_020201155.1:0-1458 GCF_001531365.2 Cynara cardunculus var. scolymus | reverse complement strand
TAACACTCACCTTTTTCTTGGATTTCTTGGGAAGGACTTTAGCAGCTAGTGACTTGGCAAGCCTGAGGCTTTCTTCAGTCTGCTTCTTTTGAAGTTCTAGCTCCTTTTCAGCCCTTAATGCCTCGAGTCTTTCAGCTTCAGAAAGGAAGTCAAACTCACCACCACTAGAGGTACGAAGAGGAATTTTTACTCTAGAGTGGTCAAGTGACTCCTTAAGCTGAGTCATCTGCTGGTCTGTTGGAGTAGAAGAAGTTGGTTGATCAGGGACCGCCTCCAAWCGACCGCAGGTTGATGATGGAATATGAAGATGGCTGGGTGAAGTAATCACTACCTGAGAGGTAGAGTCTTCAAATAAGGACTCTTGAGGTCTTGCGAACAGAACCATCAGATTACCTTCTTCAGCAACCGCCTTGCCTTTCGACTTGGGGTCCTGGTGCCTTGATGGTGGAGCCGATTCGCCTTGTCTTTGCTTCCCCTGAGGGTAACACTTCTGGTGGTTGTCGATGGATTGTGAAACTTGATGACAGAATTATCTTCATCATCATCGTCGTCGTCACCATCTAGATCCTTTCCGGTGTCTGGAATGACAGGTTCATCATCGTCTTCATCATCGTCTTCATCATCATCTTTATCATCCATATCATCAACATCACCAGCAGCAGTGATGGACTGGACCTCATCCCTAGGGATGGCATCTGCAACCTCAGCTTGAGCAGGTTCGGTAGCAGGGACTACAGGAGCAGAGCAAACAACTTCAGTTCTAGGAACCTTCGTATTTGCTGCAACTGAAGCTGATACAGGACCAACAGCCTGAGAGGGCGTAGGAACTGCATCTGATGATTCACCAGCGTTGGACCTCATCTCCCCCTCTCTAACCAGAGAGACTTTGCCAGAGAGTTCGTCCAAGCGCTGACACTGGAGAACCATTGAAGCCTCCAGCCTTTGCAGAGCATCGGCCAGAGTTGTCGTTGCCTCACGTGTTTGAGAGAGTTGAGCATGATCATCGGCAGAGAAGGAGGGATCCACTGGAGCTGGTTGACGGACAGCGTCCAGGATCTGCTGAAGGAGACCAGTCTGCTGTTCAGCTATAGCTTGAGCATCGTCAGCCCGACTGTGAAGAACATCGAGGGTGTCGTTGTTGATCTTAACAGCTTCCTGGAGAGTCTGGAGCTGACTCTGAACATCGTGGACCTCCGCCTGAAGGGTGAGGAAGTTGGCATCAADATCACCTTGGCGAGGCATCTCTTGGTGAACTTCAGTAACCTTGGAGAGGACGGTGTCGACGGCCGGAAGGAGAAGCTTGATATCCGATGCCATATCATAGTCATCATCAATTTCTTGATCCCCAGCGTCAGGTTCTCTGTCTCCAGCATCTCCTCCATCTTTCTCTCTTTCTCCAGTACCAGAAGAATTGTTGTGAATCGATTCCATATTGAAGAAAGAATCGAATATTCATTG
>NW_020201154.1:69419-76712 GCF_001531365.2 Cynara cardunculus var. scolymus | reverse complement strand
CTTTCTCAAAATCACATAAAGCCATATTATAACATCGACTGAGATAAAGAATAAAATGAAATATTAAAATCACGATGTATCTCGCTGCATTATGCGAATACGCTTCTAGTATATATAGAGAGATAGATAGATACATATACATATACATATAGATAGATAGATACATATACATATAGAGATAGATAAAGTATTTACCGGTGTTTCCATACTAGCGGCGGAGGGTGGTGGATGGCGGCGGTTGACGGTGGCCGGTGGCGGCGGAGGGTGGTGGATGGCGGCGCTTGACGGTGGTCGGTGGCGGCGGGGGTGGTTGTTGGCGCCGGAAGGTGGTGGATGGCGGCGGATGACGGTGGTCGGTGGCGGCGGATGGTGGTCGACGGCGGCGGATCACGGTGGTCGGTGGCGACGAAAGGTCGCCAATGTCGTTATACGGTGGTGTATGACGGTATGTCGAAGAATGGTGATTGTTCTTGGTCGGGATGGTCGGTGGGGATGGTCAAAGCTCGGTTTTCGCTCGGTTTTTCAAGAGAAAACGAGCGGTGGTGGGGATGGATGGTGACTTATGGTCTCCATCGTCAAATCGACGTCATAGAGTGTCATAACATGAAAAACCGCGAAATCAGATTAATGTCTGATTTTTTCTCCAAAAATCATCTATTTTTTTTTTGTAACCACAATTATCATTGTCTTATTTTATACTGAAAAACCATGAAATTTAAAATTAAATACATAAAAGACACTATTTATGTATTTTTCCATTTTTATTGAAAACACTCCTTAATTGTTAAATAAAAAACACAAAATGACGAAATCGAGGTCAAATTTCATAAATCAGATATTATATCTGATTTACGAAACCCAAATCAGATAAAAATAATTTTTGCGTCTCCATAATTATAATGGTTTATTTTTAAACATTTACCCATGAAATTTGGTTCTAAAAAAGTTAAAAAAAATACAACTTAAATGGCGTATCAGTTTTATTAAAAATACAACAAAACAAAACAAAAATAAAAAAATGATTTAAAGGCTGGATCGCCCCTGGGGGCGATGGGACAGTCTGGATCGCCCCCAAAGCTCGGTCTTCGAGGGTGAATAGTAATCTCGTCTTTTAAGGCTAAATTTTTTTTTAGACTCTTAATGTGGATCCCCCCCCCATATGTACAGATCGCCATGTGGCAAATGGTTGTATAAAATGGTTATTTTTATATGACTAGACAAAATTTTTTTTAAGGTGGTCAAAACGCAAAAACTTGAAAAACCCGGTTATTTTGTGGCAAATGGTTGTCTAAAATGGTTATTTTATAAATTTCCCTTTCCAAATATGACCACAAAATCAACTTCTTCTTCTTACAATCTCATGTAGGATTTCACACAAAAAACACACAGTATGATTTTTTTTTATTTTCCTATTTCTCCAAAACAAAATAGATAAGATAAATCTTATCTCATTACTTTATACTACCATAAAAATTCCCAGACGGTGGAGTTAATAGTTTTAAAACTATTATTTTCACACTCATCCCCATGAAATAAAATATACATAAATCATAGACAGTGGTATTTATAAGCAAACAAACACATAACAGTTTAAAATTTCTTTACTTACCAATATCATTCAAATTCCACCCCAAATTATGTAACTGAAAAAAACCTGGCTATCATAGTTGTTGACTAACTTTTGGTTTTTGATTTATGAACAGGAAATGGGTGGTAAAATGAGAGATGGTGCCGAACAAGATGACATTTATAATATTTTTGGCAATATATTGGATCCAGAGACAAGGTTGAGTACATGCAAGTCCAACTAAATCAAATGTATGGTGAGAACCAAGGTAAGTCATGTTTTGAGAAGGTAAAGTCTAAACTGTATATGTTATTAGAAGAGTATATCTCAACATATTATGAACCTTCAACTACTATGATGCCTCATTCACTCGTTAAGTGTGAGAATGTTCTCGTTGGAAAGGTACAAACTAGATTAAAAATCCAGCTAAAGAAACAAAAGATGGAAAGTGAACTTGAAGTTTATCTAAGTGAGTCACCATACTGACACAAACGATTATGATATTTTAAGATGGTAGAAGGTTAACAGTGAAAGGTTTCGTATCCTATCGAAATTGGCTAGAGATATACGTACATGTTGTTCCAATTTGAACTGTGGCATCTGAATTGACTTTTAGTACTGCTAACAGGGTCTTAGATAATTTTAGGAGTTCTCTATCTTCTAAAATGGTAGAAGCCATTATATGTACACAAGACTGGCTAAGAGGCCCTAGTCAGCCAATTGCAGTTGAAGAAAACATAGATGATATTGAAAAGTTTGAGAAAGGTATGACACTAATTATATATTTTAGTATTCCTTTTCGACTAATGTTAGTATATAGTTGAATTTGTATATTTATATCGTTCTTTTTAATTTGTTTTTATAAATGCATAAACGATGAATATGAGAATTGGAAGTTCAAGTTCTAACTACGACCATGAGGATTCTCTTCCAACACTTGATGTTGATGAAGTTGAATGTTATAATCTTAGTTTGTTACTTTGTTAGTTATAATCTCATACTCATTAAATTCTTGAATTCTTATTGTTAACTTATCAGTTATCATAAATTTTATTTTATTGATTGAAAATAGGCACAAGAAGTGAATAACTAAACAATGTTCAGAAGAAGAACACGGAAGTTCACTGCTTTTAGGATGGAATTTTGGACCTTGCCACTCCTGAAGTTTCGTTCGCTTTTCTAAAAGTTGCTACTTATTTTAGATTTTTTTTACTCTGAGATTCTTTGATAATTGCCATTTCGAGTTTGAACTTTATTAGAATAATGGTTTTGTAATTTTAAATTTATATTGGTATTATGTGGCCATGTGCTGATGTGCATTTGTGCATGCATTGCATGAATGCATTATGGTTGAATTGAATTTGAAAAATTGAAATTGGAGCCAGCCATGGTCCAACCACAGTCCAGCCACCAGGTCTTCTAAAAGTAAAAAAAGAACTTAAAAGCCAATTGCATCCGTCCAGTTGATCCAAGCCCCTACCCGACATTGTCCGAACATGATCTGCCCCAAAACTAATCTTACTTATAGGGTGTGTTTTTCTCACCTGAAAACGATCGGGTTTGTCTTTTTATGCCCCGACCCGACTCGATCTGTGCTCACCCTATAAGTAAGAATTAAAAATCACATAAAGAGAGCTTGAGATTCTCATTGTCATCTCATAAAAGTTCTTTAGAGGAATTACGAGGCTCTCGATATATAGCCAATCGACATATGTAAGCACATAATCTTCACCCAAATCATCCTTCAAAGAGACATCATCATAGGATTGAAAAACTTCTTTAAAAACAATGGCATTCTGAATTATCATGTAGGTTGAGTTCCATCTAGTAGGAACATCAAGGCATAAAGAACTTTTGTTTTCATCCCCAAGCAAATCTGCCATTTGTCTAAACTTTTGAAGCCTAGCCGAAGAGCCCCTTATCCACCTAATACAATCCCTAAGCTTCTTAATCAATGACTCTGCTATTTTTAATCCATCTTGGACAACCAAGTTTAGAATATGCACAATGCATCTCATATGCAAATACTGAGCCCTTATAGATGAACATCCCCAAGAAACTATTGTTAGGTCAAGAAGATTGTATTCAAGGTCACAAAGTTTGAAGACTTGAAGAACGGTCAACGATGAAAGTCAAAAGTCAAAGAACGTAAAAGTCCAAGGTGTTTAAGTCATTTAGTTGTATTGTTTGTGAAAGGTCTAAATTGATTAGCTTTTTGTAATAGTAGTGTTCCTTCATTGTAAAATATTTCTAGAGAGAGAAACATGTAGAGTGAGAGAGTTTATTAATGACATGATGATTTGATCTCATTCTTATTGCTCTTATTGTGTTAGAATTCATTGTTACTTGATTAACACCGGAATAATAATTGGTATCAAAGCAGAAAGGCAAGTGTTTTGATTCAATTGAATCGAATTTTAAATGATTTTTTGAAGGTTTTTGAAAGTTTTCTAAAACTCTATTTTGTTCTATTGTTTTCTTGAAATTGGTTGATTTTGAAGAATTAGTGATCATTTCTTGTTCTAATTGATTTAGTTTTAGTCATGGAATAAATCTGAATCAATTTCTTCCATAAATTGATAGGTTTTGATCATTAATTTTGGATTTTTTGAAGGATTTTGTTGAACGAACCGTTCTTGAAAATATGGGTTGATTTTTGCAAAATTAGCCTATTCTGATATGTTTTTGGTATAAAGTGAAATATTCGGTTTTGATTTGGTGATGGTTGGGTTTCCATGTGGTTTTTAGCATCGGGTAGTTCTAGGATAGGATGTGGTGAATGTTGTATTAAGGGACCAATATTGAAAACGTATGTTCTTTTTATGTCATCAAAGCTTAAGTCTAATATTTATAATTTATGCATGTGATGGGTGAGGCTGGTGCATGCATCGCCTCATCCCATTGATACTCTAAATAGAAATTTTTCAAAAAAGGGAAAGGTTTATCTTCTTTTGATTCTACCTATGGACCTTTCTTAAAAATATAAATTGAGAGAAGAGTGCAAGAGCTCAAAGAAAAGAGAATCGGTTTTCATCTTTAAGTTGAGTTTTATTTTACGAAAACAACTTTTGAATCTGTTAAGAAGTACTGGTTTTACATTCTTCACTGTTGTGTTATAAGTTTGGTGTTGTGTTCTTGATGAACTTCATTGTCCGATAAGGACTTATAATCACAAGTACTATTCGATGAGGGTCCTTACTGGCTAAACCTTGGTTAGTGAGGAGTTTTGATGATTTTTAAATGTTGACGGATGAGGTCTTATCAGATATAGCCTTGTCCGATAAGAACTCTTTATCGGACATAGTGTTGCCCGGATAGTATCTACTTATCGCCCAAAAGTGTTAAGTTTTTATGTTTAAGATTCCTATATGTTGACCGGTGAGGATTGTATCTGAATATGTGTTGTCCGGTGAGGACTTTATCCGGATATGTGTTGTCCGATGAAGGTATCCTGATATGTGTTGTCCGATGAAGGGATCCTGATATGTGTTGTCCGATGTATCCAGATATGTGTTGTCCGATGAGAGTGTATCTGGACAGGTTGTGACCGGTGAGTACGTTTACCCTTTTCAAGTGTTGTCTGGATAGGTGTTGTTAGTAATAGAGTGTTGGTTGATAAGGGCAGTCCTTTGGCTCTATATTTTTTAATGCAAATGTTTAGCCAATTATCATTATTTCTTTATGAATATTTTTCCAATATTAGATTATTATGTTTATGTATAATATTCATATGTTCAGTAAGTTATCTGTTTTAGAGGGCGGGAAAGTCGCGATAATTGTTAAGGTACCTGTGAATAGATGGCGGACCAGCCGCGATAGTAGCCAGGATACCGGTGATAAATAGCGAGATAGTTGCGATAAATTAGTAAGGTACTTGTGCATAGATGGCAGGCAGTCACAATAGATAGCAGGGTACCTTGGGTTACTCCAGATAGCAAGGTAGTCGTGTTATATAGTATATGTTGGGATTGATTTTTAGTGTTAAATTGTATTCGTCTTGAAAGGTTTAATATTGTATTTTTAGAAGGTTTGACTTTGTAAGTCATGTTTGACTTTGACTTGTCCTTTTATAGTTTGACCTATAAATAGGTCTTTGTAAGGAATTCTAGTGTGAGAATTGTGAAGAGACCTCATTTGTAATATCTACGTATACTTGAGAGGTTTTATAAACATTGACCAAGTTGACTTTTCCTCTCTAGACATTCAAAGTGTTCTTATTGTTCATCGTATGAAGATTGCCATTGATTATTCACGTTTATGAAGATTGATCATAAAGTGGGACACACAATTGGTATCAGAGCTGGAATGCAGTGAAACCATTTGAAGAAATCATCAAATTTGAAGAATTTCTGGAATTTTATCTTCTGTTCATCATATTCATCTTGTGTTCATAAAGTGTTCTTCATTTTTCAAGAATTTTTTACGTAAATCTTTCATTTTCTGGTGATTTGATGTTAAAATGATGATTAATGTGTGCGTAATTGATTCGTGAATCTTTGTTATTCACAAATTTTCGTGATTTGATCATCCATTTTCAAGATTTGATGAAATTAGTGATTTTGGAAAAGTTTTTGTGTTCTTGAAAAATCTCATAAAAATCTGATTTTTTGGTGAAAAAGTTGTTTTTGTGTTTTTGATACATTATTGAACGATTTCAGCCTTTAATTGGATGCTATACTTAGCCATTTGTACATGTTACTTAGCCGGATTCTTTGTCTAAATCGTACACATGGCTGATCGAATTCAAGGTATCTCGCTCAAACCATCACCCGGATTAGGCCTTACTCGCACAAAGGCTCACTCGGGTTCAATACTTAGTCGCTACAAGGATTCTGTTTTGATCTACCTCAGACAACTCCTTGACCGTATTCAAGGAATTCTCGGTCACAGGGTCATCCGAGTTAGTGCTACCTCAGCCACAAGCATACACGGTTTAGGCCTTATCCGCTAACCCCTTTATCCGTATTAGGCCTACCTCGTGCAACTACTTGACCGTATTCTAGTCTACCTCGCACAAGGACTCATCCAGATTCACCCTTCTCGCTCACAGACTTGGTCGCTCGCATATCTTATCCGGACACTGCCTTAGCCGGACTTGTGTCTTACTCGCACACATGCTCACCCGGTTTAGTGCATCCTTGCACACAAGACTCTTCCTCGGACATCTCTTCACACGATTTAGGTCTACCTCATGCAAAACCCTGTCCGGACTTGAGTTCTCGGCCAAAAGGACAACTTCCTGGCACATTGTCTTGAACGACTTTGGTGTTACTCAGACATCAAGCTAGCCGGATTTGAGTCTTCCATTGGAAAAAGACTTTTCAATTGTGTCTGGATTTGTTACATCTTACAACACTTTGTCCGATTTTATAGCACTTTTAGTCAAAAAAATTTATTTTCAAAACCAATTTTCTCTAGATTCCATATTGTCACACCCCGCTAAAGCGGAAACACGGGATATGGCAGGTAGAGTCTCATAGCAATAGTGTATAAACAACACAACCATACAATTCAAAGCATAATACAAAAATAAATAAAGTTTACAATCCCAAATACAAGTTTGCAACACTAAACATAAAATAGGATTGAAATTTCTAAATACAACACGTCTTCAAACATGTATCACCGAAAATCTTTCTTACCTTGAAAAAGCATGTCAAACAAGTGTCAACTACAAGAGTTGGTGAGTTCACAGGTTTTATATGCATAAAACGATTTTAAATGCA
>NW_020201154.1:52299-68603 GCF_001531365.2 Cynara cardunculus var. scolymus | reverse complement strand
CATGTTAGTAAAATACTCATAAAAAGAGTTCTACTAGGTGTTCTGCAAAGATTCAAGTTGGATTGGAAACCTAACACTTATACGAAACTTTTAAACTAAAATAACTCATTTTGGATGAGATGAGAGGAAAGTATGACACCTTAAAGTCACATGTACACATCTCCCATCAATTGACAGATTGCACACCTAACTTGTAAAAATCAGTTCATGCCTCAAAACATCGTATTTTTTCTTGAGACTAGATTCAAATGAACCCTAACTCATAAAATAAAGTTTTAGAAGAATAATCATACATTAAGAACAAATTAGTAGAAAGATATTAATATACAAAGTAAAGGTTACCTACTGGTGGTTTCACATTTTACACACCTATAGAGATTAAGGTGTTTGGAGAWCAAAACTCCATAATTTTATGTGATTCCACTTGAATATAAAATACAATCCATAAAGTTAACTCTCAAAAGAAGATTCATCCTTTTTSATTGAGTTATGAGAGAGATATGATCGATGTAACACACATATACGAATCTGTCAAAATCGGACAGATTACCTGTTCATCTTAATTTAAAAAACTGAAACTACAAATCACCACCATATTGAGGGAAATCGGTGGAATTTGAAAGGTATTTCATTAAAATAACATCTAGAAGAAAAATCAACAAATTTGGATGGTTAACCAGAAAGTTATGACCATTCAAAGTAGGATTTACCTACTGGAAAATCTCTTATGCATAGATATAATGTTTTGAGCATTTGGGGGGTTAAAACTCAATGATTTTGAGTGAGACCAAATGAAATGCAACCCCAACTCAGTAAATAAACTTTTAAAGGAAACCTCATAATATTTGAACAAACCATTTAAAAGATATGGATGATTTTGTGCACATACACAGAATCTGTCAGCACCAAAAATTAAGTTTTCATGAAATAAACCACATAAAATCATGATTTCTTCCTATCTCTTTGAGTTATATCATTTGGGTCATGGATTACCACCATCAAATAAACAYTTTTACATGTTTTTGGTGTATAATCTCACCTTGAAACTCAATATTTTCAAAACCCATGAAATAGATGATGAAGAATGCAAGAAAAAGGGTTTTTCTTCCCAAAACATACAAGGAAAAGTAAGAAGGATTAAAGGTATTACCTTATATTGTATGAGATGATGATTGAAGCTTCAAAAATTTGACTTGATGAAGAAGTTTAGAGAGAAATCGGCTGGAATTGGAGAGGGAGGAGTTGATGATCTTCAATGTGTCCCTTGGGTTTAAGGAGAGAGAGAGAAGAGAGAGTTTTTGGAAATTTGAAATGAGATTGAAATGGTTTAATGATAATTGAAGGTTTTAATAAGGTAAATGAGAGGGAAAGGAGGGAGAGAGAGGGGCCGGCCTCTTGGCCCAACCCAACCCCAAGTATATAAAATTTTTTATAAAAGAAAATAAGACTAAAGCCCAAAATGCACAAAAGCCCGATTTTTCAATTTTGCCATTTTTCTTCACTTTAAAAGCCCATGATGACTAAATTTATTCAAATAGAAAGGTTTTATATTTAAAACCCTAAAACTTAGTGTTATATATAAATTGGGTATAAATTAGAGCATTTGGTACTGTATAGGACATTTCGGATAACTTCGGACCGGAACCGGACTTTTTAAGCAACTACCGGAAATTCTTAAAATTTCTCAACTAAACTAATCTAACTAACTCCTAATCTATAAATTAAATTCAATAACACTAATATATTCTTAATAATAGCTAACCTGGGATTTCGAATTTGACTGCTGTCACAAGAGGTCTCATATATAGAGGTAGGACGAGAGAAAAATGGAAAGAGGAGAGAGGAAAATACGACTTAAAAGTTGTGCAATGATGAAAAAATAGCACGTTCTCATCCACGATTGGATGGAATTTCGAGTGGTCGCGTGTGTCAGAATAGTACGCGCACTTGAAAAAAATCGTATCGTTTAAAAACAAAACGATGTCATAAGATGTTTCAATTTCCATTTCATTTTAAACAAAAAGTTTAAGATATTCAAAAGCATCCTACTGAAAAATGTGAAAAGTTTTTGAAAAGGTTCAGTGATAAGAAGAATCACTAAAGAAAAATAAATCTTTTAAAACATCGATCACCGAAAGAGAAAAGCTTCAGTGAGGGTTTTGTTTTAAGAAAAAGAAAAATATATCTTAAAGAGATATATTTGTGTTAGGATTGAATTTTAGTGTTAAATTGTATTCGTATTGAAAGTTTATAATTGTATTTTAGTGTGTTTGACTTTGTATGTAATTGTTAACTTTGACTAGAGCTTCTATGTTTGACCTATAAATAGTTTTGTCTTCTAGTGAATTGAAGATAAGGGAGCTCATTTGTAAATATTACGTATATTGAGAGATTCATAAGACTTTGACTATTTGACTTTTCCTCTCTAGATGTTCTTAATGGAATGTTATTGAAGATTGATCATATTGTGGGACACACAATATAATGAATGAAATAATCAATTCTGAATGATATAAGAGGGAGTATGATATAAAGATTGGGAACCGGCAAAAGACTCATGGAGTGTGAATGCAATGACTGAAGATTATTCTTAAGCTACACTGTTTGAAGAGAAATAGAATGTGAAGATCATCTTTACAAGAGTTTACTAAAAGAGATTTCTCAATAAGGAGAATGTTAATTTTGGGGAGAATGTTAGTGAATGTTTATCTGAAGAAATTCTTTGAAAATCATATCTTGAAGATTATTTCTGAAGTTTGTTGCTATTATTGTTCTTCATCGTGAAAAGAGAAGATCGTTTTTGTTCTACATTCAAGGGAGAGAATGTTGAAAGATTTTCTCAAAAGAAGATTATCTGAAGATCATAAAGCTGAGAATGTTAAAAGATTGTTTTGAAAATTTTAAGAAGTCATAAAGAGCTTAAAGCGTCAAAATTCAAAAGGGATTCAAACCGTGCAAATTCTTTCAAGCCTGAATACAAATGGGGAGAATGTTATGTTTGAATTTTAGTGTTAAATTGTATTCGTCTTGAAAGTTTATAATTGTGTTTTAGTGTGTTTGACTTTGTATGTATTTGTTGACTTTGACTAGAGCTTTTATGTTTGACCTATAAATAGTTTTGTCTTCTAGTGAATTGAAGAGAAGGGAGCTCATTTTGTAAACATTACGTATATTGATAGATTCATAAGACTTTGACTATTTGATTTTTCCTCTCTAGATGTTCTCAATGGAATGTTATTGAAGATTGATCATATTGTGGGACACACAATTTTCTTAAATGGTTAAGTGATGGAAGAAACACTGAATCAATCTTTTAAAACATTTTTATCACTGAATAAGAAAAGGTTCATTGATGAATTTTGTTTTAAGATAAGATAAGTATATCTTAGAGAGATACACTTGCTTAAAAAGTTCAGTGATAGAAGGAATCACTGAAATAATCTTTTAAAACGATTTGATCACTGAATAAGAAAAGATTCAATGATAGTTTTAAGTTTTGAAGAGAGAGAGAGAGAGAGAGAGAGAATAAGTATACATACCTTAGAGAGAGAAGATATATTTACTCAAGAATTCAGTGATAGAATAAGAACACTGAATCATTTCACTTACTGAGCATGCTTACAACTAAAGGAAATTAATCCTCAGCTTCCTGCATTCCAAGTTCGTGGATCAAGATGTTAAATCTTGTCTCATCAAAAGGCTTCGTAAAAAGGTCAACGAGTTGGTAATCAGTTGGAATAAAATGGAGTTCAATATTACCATTCATAACATGATCTCTAATAAAATGATATCGGATCTCAATATGTTTGGTCTTGGAGTGAAGAACAGGATTGTTTGCAATAGAAATAGCACTGGTGCTATCGCAATAGATAGGAATCTTGTAAAACTGAAGATCATAGTTGTTGAGCTGGTTTTTTATCCAAAGTACTTGGGCACAGCAGCTTCCAGCGGCAACATATTTAGCTTCAGCAATTGATGTGGACACAAAATTTTACTTTTTATTTGTCCAGCTTACCAACTTTCCACCTAGAAGCTGAAAGCCTCTAGTAGTTCTTTTTCATTCAATTTTGCATCCTGCAAAATCATTATTCGAATAACTTATTAGGTCAAAACATGAACCCTTAAGGTACTAGAGACCCAAGTTAGGAGTTCCCTTCGCGTACCAGACTTTGTTCCTATCAAACTCAATGAACTTCTCTTGCATGGCAATGACCCAACTAGGGTCTGAGATAGCCTCATTGATTTTCTTGGGTTCAACTAGAGAAAGGAAGTTGACAAAGAGACAAATATTACCTAAACCACATTGTGTCTGAATACATGCACTTGGATCACCAAGAATTTGATGAATTGGATGGTCTTTTGTCCATCGCTGAGCTTGTAGAGGATTGTCATTTGAGCATTGATGTTCAGGAATAGAAGATGAGGCTTGCGCTGTAGATTCTTAGTAATGGGTAGAATTGCTAAAGGAGCCTCAGAGAGAGATTCAACGACTGATAGAGGTTTAGATGCTGAAGGCATTTCATTCACTGATTGGTAAGTGTTTGAAGTAGAGGGAGGAATGCAACTAATGGGTACTGCAACGATATCTGAAGAAGATTCGCTTCAGTTATTAGTTGCAACTAGAATAATAAGTGGATCATCATGAGCTTCTAGATTATCAGCATTGGGTTGATTGCTGAAGGAAGCTTCAGGTTGTCCAACATGACAGTCAATCCTGTTTTCTAATTCTTCATCATCATTACTGATGGGTTTAGAATTAGCTGATTGAAATTCATCAAATGTGACATGGATAGTTTCTTATATGGTTTGTCGACGTTTATTTTATACTCTGAAGGCTTTGGATACTGAAGAATATCCAAGAAAGATTCCTTCATCAGCTTTGGGATCGAACATTCCAAGTTGGTCACGGTTGTTGAGAATGAAATACGTGTAACCAAATATATGAAGAAAGCTGAGAGAAGGCTTTCTGTTATGGAAGAGTTTGTAAGCCTTCTTCTTGAATCTCTTAAAGATCAACGATCAGTTTTGAGTGAAACAAACAATATTAACAACTTCAGCCCATAAATAAGTAGGAATATGAGATTCGCTGAGCATTCATCGAGCAGCCTTAATGATTGTTCGATTTCTTCTTTCAGATACCCCATTATGTTGTGGAGTTCATAGAAGGGAAGTTGTAGGAGATTCCCTTATCCTCAAAGAAGCTATCCATAGTATTGTTTTTAAATTCAGGTCCATGGTCACTTTTGATAGATCGTACTTTAATATTGTTAAGTAGTTCCATCCTTTTGATGAACAAGATAATTTCATCAGGTGCTTCACTTTTGGATCTGAGAAAGAAGACCTAAGTGTACCTGGAGTACTCATCAACAATGACAAGTGTATATTTCTTTCCAGCTATAGATCGAACGTTGACCGGATCAAAGAGATCCATGTGCAATAGATGAAGTGGAGAGGTCACTGAAGAGATTTGCTTAGACTTGAAGCTAGCCCTTGTTTGTTTTTCTTTCTCACACGCTGAGAAAGGAGATTCCTTTGCAAAAGTGTGTTGAGGAAGACCCGTGATGAGATCATTTCGAGACAGCTTACTGAGTGTCTTGAAGTTGAGATGAGAAAGCCATTTGTGCCATAGCCAATTGATGTCTGACAAAGCTTTTGAGAGAAAACAATTGTTCTCAGTACGAGGAGAATCCATGTTGATGATGTGTACATTCTCTAGGTGAGAATCGGTTAGAGCAACCTTATCATCTTTGTCGAAGACGTAGCATGAATTCTTAGAAAATTTTATTGTGAAATCTATATCACACAACTAACTGATGCTAAAAAGATTGTGCTTCAGTCCTTCAATATATGCAATACGTTTGAAAGTAGTTGCGCCATTGGTTAATACACCAAAAGCTTTGGTATATCCTTTTCCGTTTCCTCCAAAGGTTACGGAAGGGCCTCTTTCATCCTTGTAATCAATGAGCAAGGATTTATCTCCAGTCATATGTCTTGAGCATCAACTATCGAGATACCAAATGCCTTTGACTTCATGCATACATAAACATATTAAGATTGCTTTGATACCCATTTCTCTTTGGGTCCAGAGGTGTTAGAGGCAACATCCACTGAAACTGAAGACTCAGAGTTAGCAGAAATCTTCACTGACCCTGAAGAAGAGGCAGTAGTGGTATTAGGAACAACAACCCCCTGACGCTAAAGACTTAGAGTCAGTAGGTGTCTTCATTGAGCCAGAGGAAGAGACTTCAGTGGTTTTCTTCACTTTAGTCGTTTTTACAACTTTAGTGGCAGATTTCACCTTGGTTGATTTCTCAGCCTTGGCTACTTTCTTTCCCTTGGCTGGAGGACCATCCTTGACGGCAGAAGGACACTTGATGACAGTATGTGTATTTTCATGACAATGTCTACAGTTCCTATAGTTGAAACCATCTTTAAGGCCAGGAAGTACTAGAGGATCAAAAGAGGGACAAGCTCCAAGGATCCCCTTCTCATTTGTTCTAGGAGGAACAACTGAGGATTTAGAGTCCTAGGTGAAACATTAACCTTGAGCTTTGACTTAGATTTCTGAGAAGAAGAAGGTGCACAAGCTGAAGGAATAGATCTTGATCTATGTGACTTGTCAGCCTTCTTGGGAAGAGGTGCTTTGACAATGGATTTACTTTTGTCTTTGTGACTTGAACTCAAAGGAGTTCCTTCAAGATGACTATCAGTGATAGAATACTGAGAAAAAGAAGTGTCAGGAATAGAAGAGACGAAGGTGCCAAACTTCAGCATGGACCTGTCAGTGACACTATCTTCCTGATATAGGAGAACCCTAGACCAGTCTAAATCTTGGCGGAAATTTGAGCGTTGATGATCTCAGAGGCTTTGACAGAGGCTTTACTCCACCCTTCAATGGTAGTCTTCTCAGCCTTGAGTTCAGCAATAGCTTGCTCATGCTCAACTATAGCCTATTCACGTTCGATAGTGATGGTCTAGTTTACAATGAGATGATCCTCAATATCTTCCTTGATCTTGGTCAGCTCTTTGATCTTAGAATGACAAATCATTAACTGTTCTTGAAGATCAAGATTAAGCATTTCTGCTTTGGATTTTCCATTCAGGGCATTGTAAAGATCAACCATCAATGTATCTAATGCTGAAAGGCTATCAGGGACAGAAAAAGAAGAAAAGAGTTCATTCAGGGAACATACCTGAGCAAGAGAGGATGTTGAGGGATCACTAGAGGTTGATGTCTTAGAAGTTTCTTCCTTGACATCTTTGGCCATTAGACAGAGATAGGCTGTATCTTCCTCATCTAAGGATGATTCATAAGAAGAATCAGCCCAATCATGTTCTTCAGCGACAAGACCTTTGCTCTTTCGTTGAGAACTCTTCATCTTCTTATACTTCTCCTTCAGCTTCATATATTTATCATCTTTCGATCTGAAGAAAGATGGGGTTTTTGAAGATGGCGTTACAGTCTTCTTTAACCTGCATTCACTTGCAAAGTGACCTTTGCATTGACAGTTGTAGCAGATCCCTGAAGCCTTGTCAATAGGATTATACTTTGGCTTGTTCGAAATGGTCAGCGAAGTAGATCTACAGAAGTTGCTTTTTCTGGCGAACCTTCTAAATGACTTGGTTAGAAAGGCATGTGACTCATCAAATTCTACAAGGTCAAAATCTGACAAGTCCTTAGAGTTAGTGGGATCTAACTCCATCAAAGAAACGGAAGAAGCAAGAGGAATAAACGAATATTGAAGATCAGCTGAAAAATTCTCAAAGATCAAAGCTAAAGGAGAACTTTTCATTTCTCTAGAATCTTTGATGAGATTCCTCTTCAGCTAACGAGACGGCTCATGATTAAGCAGTATCCCATAAAGAGAACTAAGAGAAAGGGATGACATATCATTGGACATTTTGAGACACATATAATATGTATCCCAAGATTTTGGCAAACATTCCAAAAACTTCGTAAAAGTTTCAGAATTGGAATATTCCTTTCCAACAGTTCTCAAGTCGATAAGAAGACAATTAAATCGTTGATGTACTTCAGACTATGTTTCATTCTTTCCACAGAGAAAACTTTCATATTGTCTTACTAGATTAATTTTCCTCGACTCTTGTACTTGAGAAGTACCATCATATTGAACACAAAAGTGTCCCACATGGATTTGGAGGTTCTAAGCTTCATAATAGAATAATAAACCTCGTCAGGAATAGACATGACTATTATAGATCTCGCACGAGTATCTATAGCCATTTTCTTCTTGTCTTCATCACTCCATTGATGAGGGAGCTTTTGAATCTGCCGTTCAGGAATCACGGTAGTCGTAGCTGTTTCGTGAACACCCGGAGATATAGTGTATGGAACATAAGGTCCATTATCTATATAGTGTGGAATCTCAGGATCCACACCCTCCAAGAAGAGAGACATCCAATTTTTCCAGAGACTGAAGTTGTCTCTTATAAATCGGGGAGGTTTGGCAAGAGAACCAATGTTGTGAAAGTTTGTGTTGGTGTTTTGTAAAGCCATTTATAAAGCAGTAAATTATCTAAAGATAAAGAAAAGATAATAAAATACAGATAAACAACTACACAAGACGAGAAGAAAACAGTGCTCTGATACCACTTGTTGGTCCCAACCGGATCTACAAGAGTTTAGAGACGAACAGTTTGTAGGAGGGGTTGAATACAAACACATAAACTTATACTTTTAAAAATATATATTGATATAGAAGGATCAATACAGATTTTTACAGATTGTTTGTGGAAATAGAAAAGGTAAGGAAAACCTATATAAAACAATCTAGAATTTCACACAAATACACTTAGCAAATATAAGAAATTTGCCAAATAAGATAAAGGTGTTCTTCTTGGATAATAACCAATTAGAGAAAAATTCTAACATGCTTGAAGATAAGTGTATGTGTTCTGTTGTAATAGTGTTGTGCACGAGTGAGGAGAGCACTTAACTATTTATACCCATTGCATTAAATGCAATTCAGAAGGGTTAGAGCACGCGTCAAGCATTTAGAGGAAACCTTATCCCTTGCAACAATGAATAGTACTATTGTCTATTCATGAGCAGATATCCTTTCATGGAGTTGGTGGGCACTAGAGTCGACTAGTCGGCTCTGTGCAGTACTATACTATTGAGAAGGTATGGGTTTGTTCTTTGTGTGTGGAAGGAAAAGACAAAAACAATCGTGCATGACAAGCTTCATTTGATCACTGAATGCTGGAATAACGCTGGAGGTCTCTTCAGCATTCACTGAGGCTTGTGCAGTATTCACACGTATGTTGACCAAGTTGTAATCACTGAATACCGCTTCAGATCACAAACGCACCAGTCACTATTTTTCAGTTTCAGTCTTCGACATTCACTAAAGGTTATTGGGTGTAAGTTTTGTCTTCTTGAAGTATCGTTGTCGCTGTAGGATTACAATACATGTTTCAGCGATTATTGAACAGACTCAGTGATGATCGTTGGAACTGAAAAGACAGAAACATAATACTTCAAAAGGTAAAAAGGATTATCATCAAATCAATGAGAGAGAGGATCAACAAATTGTTTTTAATTCAATTTTTTATTATAATTTAATTTAGGTTTAATAACAAAGTAATTTATTTTTAATTTAATAATAATTTTTTTATAAAGTATTGTGTTATAACACAATGATTATCCTAATTATATTTTAGAATTTTTATATTTAGAATGATATGTTTATCTTGTATTTGATTATGTTTATCTACAGTTAGTTATAGGAATACAAGCATAGAGCTTTAATAAATTCTACTTATACATAATTACTTGCAATCGTGAATTTTAAGTAATGTCATCAATAAATAGTACTTCTTGTATAAAAAAATGGTTTTTAAAAGTTTTTCTTAAATGCTTTATAATATAGTATATATATATATATATATATATATATATATATATATATCTTAAAAACAACTTGTTAGGTTCAAGAATGTGCGTTAAAGTTGTATTCAAGTTCTCCCTTTGTAATGATTTGTAATAGTTAGGCTTTACTATTTTTCCTTAGTATAAATAGTAATTAGCTTCCTAATTGTCATTAGTTCAGTTGTAATCTGATTAGAGCAGTAATCAATCTGTACTTTTCTCTCACAGAAATCTATTAAAGATTTCATGAAAATCTCTCTCTACTCTTGTTCTTGATCTTGATCTTCCAGATTATTTCTGATTTGTATGATCTTCGAATTTGGAGAATCAGGATTAAAATGGAAGTGTGTGCAGAAAGTGCAGACATTCTGTAAACAGAATCAATAAAAGAAATAAATTTAGCAAAGAGAAGGTGATATTAAACATGTTTCGGATAAAGAATCTCAAGAACAAGGCAATGAATAAATGGATCGAGCTGAACAAGGATGCTATTACGGGTTTCTGTCAAGATGATTTTGCTATAGATTATAGAGCAGATGATTTTGATGACGACAAGGAGGTAATCGTTAGTTCTTTTTTCATTTTTATCCTAGTTATTCTAAATCTCATTTACGCATTTTGAAATTTACATTATGAACAATTGAAGAATGGTATTACTTGAACATTTTGGTTGGAAATTTGATTAATTTTTTTGGATATCATAAGTTTTTGTGTAAAAAAAAACATTGGTTAATCCTCTAAACAAATTGTTGCAGACGGCTCTGATACTGTAGTTCCCAAATCATACAAACCAGAAATAATCTTGATCTTCAAGATTATTTCTGATTTGTACGATTTAGGAAACTACAATTGGTATCAAAGCAGTTTGTAGCAATTTGTTTAGAGGATTAACCAATTTTTTCGAGGATTTTGCACGGATTTTAGAGGATTAAAACGAACTGTTCATATCTGTTCTTGAAGTTCTTTGTCCAGAATTGCATATTTTGGCTTGAATCGCATCGATTTTGATTGTTATTTGATATAATTTGCACTATTGAATTTGCCATTTCAATCTGAACAACTTTGATTCTCATCGATTTTTATTTTAATCAAGTTTTGAATCTTTTTTGATCGATTTTTGAGTTTACGAAATCTGTTTGTGTTCTTCAAAAACTCATATTTTTGCAGGTTTTGATCCCGTTTTTGGTGATAAAGTGTTAAAATTGTGTTTTTGCTTGAATTATAATCCGTATAACTCTTGATCGGTTTAGTGTAAATCGCCTAAAGCTTGTTCGATTTAAAACTTGTAATTTTTTGTGAATTGATTGTTTGTGCGATTTAGGATAAACCGGGTAAGGCTTGATCGATTTAGTTTTAAATCGCTTATTGGTTAATGCGATTTAGTGGTATATGGTTTGTAACGTGTCCGATTATGTGAGTGATTTATATTATCCGCCCGGTATAACATTGATGTTGTGCGATTTAGTTTGTGTATTGTGCGATTTATTTGTACGATTTATCTTGGAATGTTGTACGCGATTTAATTGTTGATCGTACTTTGACTTTGTGAACGGATTGTTGAACGGATTTTGACTTTCTTTTGTGAGCAGTTTAATATCTTTGACTAATGAGCGATTTGAATTTGTTGAATTTGAATTTGTTGACTTTGAATTTGAGCGGATTTGTTCGTATTGACTTGTTGACTTACTTGACTTGACTTGTTGACTTGTTGACTTTTTACGTCCGTATTCATTTTCGCAAATTTGACTAAGTGTTAGAATTGACCGGATTTCTCATCCGGATTTGTTGTGATTTGAGCGACTTAATTCTCTTTGTTGTCCGGATATCTAATCCGGATAACTTGATTTGATTAGAAAATTCTTGACTATCTCTTTTGTCCGGACTTCTAATCCGAATAACTTGATTTGATTAGAAAATTCTTGACTATCTCNTTCTTGACTATCTCTTTTGTCCGGACTTCTAATCCGAATAACTTGATTTGATTAGAAAATTCTTGACTATCTCTTTTGTCCGGACTTCTAATCCGGATAAGCTTGACCGGATTTCTAATCCGAATAAGCTTTGTCCTTATTTTTTTCTAAGTCTTAAATGTGTGCAAATCCTTGTGTGCAAGTTAATTGAAATATTTTTAGAATCCTAATCCTTTAATTCAAATTTTGAACTGCAGTTGATCCTATATCATACTTATCTGAGAAAATGAGTTCAAGAGAGGCAATGGCTATTGGTATTGGCACCAAGCCACCTGTATTGTTTAGAGGAGATTATAATCAATGGAGGGATAGATTCCTCAACTTTATTGTGAGAATGAAAGAAGGAGATATGATAATGGAATCTTTGATGGAAGGTCTTGATGTATTTTACAAAGAGACACCTGTTATTCCTGAAGAAGGCAGACCTGCACAAAGAGTGATAAAGGAGAAGTTCAGCTACACTGCGAAAGAAAAAGAGAGAGCCCATGTTGATGTGTTATGCAAGTCTTACATGATACAAGCACTGACCAAGGATATTTACACGAGCATTGACAGTCATAAATCTTCTGGTACCAGCATGTGGGTTCAAATAGAAAAGATGATGATGGGTTCCAAAGTCGGAACTCAGTTAAAAATCACTAATTGTATCTCTGCTTATGAAGAGTTCAAGGCTAAAGACGAAGAGAGCCTTGACAATGTTTATGACAGCCTTACTAGATTTCTTAATGAGCTGACCATGAACGGAATCTCTAAAATTGTCATAGAGATAAATGTTAAATTCCTTAGCAGCTTACAACCAGAGTGGAAACCTTATGCTAACCATATCAGATTTAACAAATATTTATCTGATATCGACATACATGAGGTTTATGAAACTCTGAAACAGAACGAGGAAGAAGTTTTAGAGCTCTGAGATTCTAAGAAGAAAAAGGAAAAGGAAGTTGCTGATCCTTTAGCCTTTGTCTCTGAAAAAAAGGGAAAAAGCAGATTTGGGAAGCAAGTAAAGGATATCAGCCAATCAAGTGAATCGGCGAATGAAGGAAGCGACAGCTCTGATTCTGACTCTGAAATGACTGAAATCAAACATGCCATGGCGATGCTAACAAAGGCATTCCAAAAGAAGTTTCAGAAAAGACCGCACTTAAACAATCAGAGATTTTCTTCCGGCTCAAAATACGAATTTAAAGATAAATTTGGTGAGAAGAAGAAATATGAAGGGAAAATATTTGAGAAGAAATACGAAAAGAAGCCGGAAGAGAAGAAGAAATTTGTCAAAAGCGTAGCTAATGAGCATACAAAGTGCTACAACTACAAAGTGCTACAACTGTAGCAAGCTAGGCCACTTTGCTGTTAATTGTAGAAAGTCGGTAACGAGAAATACCGACTATTACAAGAACAAATTTCTTCTCTCGAAACAACGAGATGCGAGCAAAGCATTAATGGCAGAAGACGACCATTGGTTAAACTTAACCGATGAGGAGGAAGAGTGTTAGGACTGAAAAATCAGTATTAATTGTATTCGTCTTGAAAGATTAATTTTAGTCTATAATTGTAAAGTCAGCGTGTTTGACTTTCTTAGACTAGTTTGACTTTGACTTTGTTAGTTAGGTTGACCATATAAATACGGTTTAATCTTTGTAATTAGTAGATGAGAGGAGCTTAATTGTAAGATTCAGATTAATAAGAGAGTTTGACTGAGATTATATGAGTTGACCTTTTCTCTCTATGTTCATAGTGTTCTTAATGCAATATCTATGAATCTGCCATTGAAGGAAGTTTAATATGAAGATTGATCAGTGTTATTGTGGACACACAATTGGTATCAGAGCAGGAATGCAAGAAATCAGAAAAAGAGATCGATCAGATAAGTGAATTTTTTTTCTAATTTTTTTTTTTGGTGTTCTTCGTGTTCTTTAATTTTTTTTTTTCTGTTTGATCCGATTTTTCCATAAAATCTTGTGTTTTGGTGTTAAAAATATGATCAATATGTTCGAAATTGAATTGTGAATCTTTGTTATTCACAAWTTTTTGTGATTTGATCAAAATATATCAAGATTTAATCGGATTTTAGGTTTTTAAATTTTTTTTGTGTTCTTAATTTTTTTTTTCGTAAATCAGTGTTTTTGATCCAATTTTTGTTAAATTTTTTTTGTTTTTGTGTTTTTGATAGTGTTTGATCTGGTTTTATTTTTGTTTTCTTTATTTTTTTGTTAAATCTGCCCAATTTTCAAAAAGGCCCAATTTGTTTAGCCCATAATATAGACCGCTTACTTGAAGGCTTTCTTCTTCACTTTGATTCTCAATCTTGAGCGGATAAGGGGAATATCGTAGAAGGCTTTCATCTAAGGATTGTTCTCTGGTTAGTGTTCATCGCTTCAATCTTCTAGACAAAGGGTAAACCGCACATAGCATCACCGGATTTCTCAAGCGGTATTCATCTTCACCGCATACCATTTGAGCGGTGTTCATATACACMGCACACTACTTGACCGGACTTCAAGCGGTGTTCATCTACACCGGTCACTACTTGACCGGATTACGGTTCTGATTCATTCAGCAGGTAAGTCCTCCGGTTTAGAGTTTATACTTGAGCAATTTAGGGTTTTCCGCACATTCAATTGAGCGGTTTAGCTTGTGTTGTGTTTGATTTCATTTGAAGTGTTTTTGTCCGGTTTATTAAACCGCTTGTTCATTTTAAGGTAAAGTTTTACTTCTATCCGGATTTCTAATCCGTCCGATTTCAGTCTCACTTATCCAATTTTGTTTCAAGCTCAAGTGATCTTGTTTGATTTAAAAGGCTGTGTTGTTAAATAAGTGTGCGATTTAGTTCATGCTTATTAAATTCTGTATATTGACTGCTATGCTGTGATGTGTATTGAGCAGCTTTCTTGATAAAGTAAATAGTGTACAGCTGTGTTGTTGTTGACAGATTGTTAAATTTGTAGTGTGCGAGTTAGCATATTAACCAGAGGAAGTGTCCGGTTTAACTTCTTGCATTGTCCGGATTGGACAATCTGAGTTTGGACAGGAGGTCTTGACTGTGCAAGTTGTTTGAGCTTGAAGTTGTGAAACAGTTTTTTAATTTGGACAATCTGAGTTGGACAGGTCTGACACATTTGAACATACGATTTGCTGTTTCGTTAGATCAAATGGATTCATGAATGAATTGTTGTGAAACAGTGTGTTTTTAGTTAACTGTGTGTATAGAAAGAAATAGAAAGAAATTGCTGTCATAAGTCAATAATGCTGTTTGTTTAAGCAAAATGCTAGTTTTGAGCAGATTTGTGATTTAAAGCAACAAGATTTACAGACAGCAGCAGTTGTTCATAGCTTGGAACCTGTTAAAAGCTGTTTGTGTGGAGAAACAGTCAAGTTTTTGATTTTGGACAGAATAACAACAGCTGGTTACTGTTTTGACAGCAACAACCGGACATCAACTGCAGTGTACAAGAAATAACAGTAGGTCTTAGTATACACGCAGTGACAGTGTGCAGTAAACAGCAGCAGTTCACAGAAACAGCAGGATAGCGTTGAACAAGATTTCACAGCATTTTTTTTTAGACAACATCAAGAAACAGCAGCCGCACAGCAGTGTGCAAAACTACAACAGTCTTTGGGACTGTTTCTGGTTTGAAACAACAGAACTTCAAGCAAGAACAAAACAGCAAGTTTGGAGGCTGTTTTAGCAAATAAACAGCAGCTAGTATTGGTTTAACATTGATTGTAAGACAGTTTTTGACAGGTTTGAGTTGCTGATTCATTCACAGCCCTCTGTTCTTGAGTTTTGACAGCAGTATTTGTTTTTTTTTGTTATTTGAGTTGTGTTGGTGTCTGGAAGCAAAGCATTTTGGGACTGTTTCTGATTTGTGCAGACAGTCTGTGTTGTTTTGTGACAGTCACTACCCAACAACAACGAGAACTGACAGTGTGCAGGCAACTATTTTAGCAACAGGACTCAAGTGTCACAGATTCATATTCTTAACTGTTTTTGAACTTGAGATTACAGCAACAGGTGCCTGTTTTTGTTGTTGTTTTGGCTTTTAACTGTTTTGCTTAAACTGTTTGGCTTGAGTTTTAACAGCAACTGTTTGTGTTGTGTTGGTAGCAGCAGTGTGCAACTTCACAACAGGTTAACAGCAGGTTTTTAAAATAGCAGCAACATAGTTTCTTTACATGTTGTCATCATGTTGACAGGTTTTGTTTAGCAACAGCAGGTTTTGTTTTGCATTTTGTGCTGCAGCCTGTGTTTTTAAAGAAAATTGCTGTTTTGGTTTAAAACAGAAGTGTGTGGACTGCTTAACAGCAAGCTCTTCGAGCATTTGAGTTCCAACATTCAACTGGGAGCAGTATTTGTTTTGGACTATTCTCAGTTTTTTTGGACTTGGATTTCTTTTGGACTGTTTTTAGTTTCTTAGTTCATTTGTGTTTAGATTTTTTTTTTT
>NW_020201154.1:39032-48488 GCF_001531365.2 Cynara cardunculus var. scolymus | reverse complement strand
TGTTTGACTTTCTTAGACTAGTTTGACTTTGACTTTGTTAGTTAGGTTGACCATATAAATACGGTTTAATCTTTGTAATTAGTAGATGAGAGGAGCTTAATTGTAAGATTCAGATTAATAAGAGAGTTTGACTGAGATTATATGAGTTGACCTTTTCTCTCTATGTTCATAGTGTTCTTAATGCAATATCTATGAATCTGCCATTGAAGGAAGTTTAATATGAAGATTGATCAGTGTTATTGTGGACACACAAAGAGTCAGAAGCTATGGCTCACATATGCTTGATGGCGAGAACTGGTTCTTTAGATGAAGGAGAAGAACAGAATGCTGAAATGGAAGAAGAGGAATTGGAGAATTCATGCATTAATCAGATGCAAAAGATGATGCTTAAACTCCAATCTCTCCAGCAACAATTAAAAACAGAAAAATTGCGTGCAACTAATTTTCAAAAAGAATTACAAACGCAACAAGAAAAATACATCAAATTATTTGATGAAAATGCTGAAAATTGGGATTGGGCAAAATCTTTATTTTCTGAATCTAAAACATTTAATGAAAAATCCAATGTCTTAAAAACCAAGCTATCTGATTCAAATGAACGATATAAGTCGTTAGAATTAGTAAATGAAAAACTCATTGTTAAATTTAGTAAGCTTGAATTACAAATTATTCAATTAAATGAAAAACTGAAGTCTAAGAAAGAAAAGTTATATAAGAGAGGGCAGACTGATCAAACAATTTTTCTAAACAAACCCTCTAAAACAAGATTTTTTAACCCTCGGGAAGGGTTGGGGTAAGAAAATCCAAAAATTTTTAGGAAAAGCTTTATATTATACCCCGACTCTATATAAATTTGAATATCTTGATTGTGGACCCGAGTTTTCAATTAAATTTACAAAATCTTCTGATAAGGTAGAACAATGAGAAGATTTTAACCGACAAAGAAAAGACAAGATGCAAGTTCGGTTTGATTATAAAACTTAAATGATAGCTACAAAAATCAAGACTCTGTACTTTCAACCGATTATTTTCACAGCTATTCTAAAGCAGAGCTTGAATTTGAACCCGCTGACCAAAGCTTTATACTCCTACCTTAATTTTAGAAAAACAAGTGGTTTAGTTGGAAAAGATTTTAAATGAAAAACGGCTTTCATTTAATCAACAAAAGCAAGAATTTTAAAATAAAATTGAGGATTTACAAAATTCTAAAATTAAAATGAAACAAGTTGAGTGTCACACAGCGCTAAAAGCAGAAACACGAGATGTAACAGGTAAGCGAGTCACAACAACAGTTAATAAATAACACCTTTCAAATTTTACAAAATAAAACGAGTTTAACATCAATAACCAAAATGGGATAGTGTACTTCTTATACATAAACTTTAATTGCGAACTTAATCGGTCTTGCCACAATTATGCTCCCAAAACAGTTCATTTCTTACTTGTTACCTGAAAAGCATGGGACTTAATCATTTAATAAATGTAAATCTACCACGATGCATAAATCATTTATTTGCAAACTTATACGTAAACTTTTGCACTTAATAAATGTAAATCTACCACGATGCTTAACTTGAGATGCTACTGAGGCTTACCTGACCAACGTGCCCCATTATTTTACGAATGACCATAAGTAGCCCGTACACTTACTTAGGTCCCACAGTTCGTAGTAGTACTAATTCAGCGGTGGTCCAAATTCCACATGATTAGACTAAGAAAACATAGGTAATGTGCACCCCTTTCTCGGTGGGACTGTCAACACAATAGCGGCTATCCACAATACCACGGCCCAGGGACGTGCCCGAGTTAACAAGTAACGTTTACGGATGGGGACTTTATTTGGAAACATTCTCCCAAGCACATCAATTTAGTATTTATTTCATAGTGCAAAAACAGTCAATATTTCATGACATAATAAACTTGACTAAACAGTTCTTTAGTCCGATGGTTTCAAACAAAGCTTGACTAAACAGTTCTTTAGTCCATGGTTAAATAAATAAATAGTATAGTTTGCTTAATTTCATGCTTTTCCCTCAGTTAAATAACAAAAAGCATTAAAAAGTGGGGCCGTGAAAACTCACTAGGTTGATGATGAATATCCAAGAAGATGACGTCTGAAGCTCTCAACGTCCGCCCTACCTTTCTAAACAGTCCGAAACCCATTGATTAGATCACCTAACTAGTCTCGATAATAATAAAGTCAAATTGCATCTTATGTAATGCCATCGGATTTTTATGAATTAAAGTTGATATTTTATTATTTATTCTAAAAATAGCCCAAAAATTATATATATTAAAAGAAATCAAAATCCTTTACTCAAAAGCTAAATTTTGGACAGATTATAAATTCTGTTCCAGGTATTTTTGGGTTACAAATCACTAAAAATAGGAATCTTCCAAAAGTCATTTTATGTCCAACTTTTTACATTATTCAAAATAATGAGATCAGCCGACTTTTTCCAAATGCCAAGAAATTTGAGTGGGTTTAAGTCACTCATTATTACCCTACAATCTTGAGTTCACAGCCCCCAAAACAGATTGCACACTCTTCGAGTGATAGTCATTTGGGGTCTAAACTCATCATTTTTCAAGGATCTAAACTCTATTTTCAAATTAACGAATACGGTTAGCCTCCAAAAAATATCTCCCGATTCCACTAAATTTTGAAGATGACAAGGCCGATTTGAGATGCATGCAAGATTCTACCATACTTCGAAACATCTCTTTACATGCTCAAACTTCGCATGCAATGGGTTTCCTCCTACTTTAGAGTTCAAAGATCATGGATCATAGATTATCATCCTTTTTTGAAGACATTTTCATGTCTTTGATTTATAATCTCCCCTCTTTAATTCTCCAGGAATTTAACTACAAGATCAAGAAGTAAGAGTAGGAAGATGAAAACTTTTGCTATTCTACAAAAGTAAGATAACTTGTATCATACCTTTTTCTTATATTCTTGAATGTTCTTCAAGATCGACAGAATTCCTAAAGACTTGCTTGGTGAAGGAATCGGCTTGAGGGTGGTTGGTTTTAGAGAGAGATTAGAAAGATGAAAAGTTTAAGCTAGAGATTGTTGGAGATGAGAGTTTTCAAAGGATGTGGGGTATTTATATGAGGATTTTAAAGAAGGAAATGGGCTGGCCTCTAAAGGCCCAAACCCAATAAAACTTTTATTTTTCTTAAATAAAAATAAATCCACTTAGATTTATAACCCACAAAATAATTTACCAATAATGACACTATTAATTCCAAAACTCCACCTTTTGATAAAATCATTTGGACATTCAAATGGGACTTTCGTATTTTAATTTAAAAGCTTATAATATCAAATTTATTTTATTTGGAGCATTTCTAAAATATTTGACATTATGCAAGTTAACTTCATCAGTTACCCGCCGAGGCGTGATCTTCCGAACTAAACTTGGGAACTAAGCCAGATGAACTCTAATCATCATGACTAGATCCTAGTAAAATATAATTCTAAATATAGGATCTATAATAAGATGCTAACCTGAAGCTCAGAAATGATAGAATGTCACATTGAGTCTGAGTATTTTTCGTGTACTAAATCTTCAAGTGAAGCTTCTGATTCAGAAGAAATAAATATTTTAAATGAAGAAATTAATTTTACAGATATCTTGAATTCAGAAATTTGTTTGGACAATGAGATTGATCAGTTCGACTTCTCTAAGAAACTTCTCAGTCATGAAGATTTTCTTGTTAAAAATGAAATGACTGAGGACTCTGACTTAGCTTCAGATTTGGAAAAGAATTTTAATAAAAAACCTGTTTCCGAGAATTGGTATTATAAAAAGATTAAAACTAAAAAGAATTCGAGGAAACAGAAGAAGCTTGCTAATAAGAAAATAAACATAAAGTTCATCATTCAATTAAAGCTGATGATTTTATTTTTCCTGTTTCAGATAACCCGTTGAAGTTTTAGAAGGTTTGGAGGGTAAAAGAAGAAGAAAAATCTTCAACTCGACAGAAGAAGAATAAATTTACTAAGTCTGTATTAAATAATTCGACATTGAATAATTTTGTAAAAAGATATTCAGTAGATGAATTGTTTGATATTAGAAATGGTAAAAATAATTGTTCTCCATGTGGATTAAATGAGTTACTTAAGTCTTTTACTTTTTTTAAGCCTTATCATTTCATGCATTATGCTTTAACTGCTTTATCTAAGAAAATTCATTTTAAAGAACGTTGGTTTGGTACATACAGTATACCACCAACAAGATCTGATCTCGAAGGACCCAATCTAAAATGGGTGTCAAAACCCAATTGATTCACTTTTGCAGGTTAACTGGCATGTGTGGTTCTTAGACTTTGGATGTTCTAAGCACATGAATGGTAGAAAAGAATTATTATCTAACTATGTTGAATCATTTGGAGGTACGTTAAGATTCGGAAACGATCAATACGCACCTATTCTTGGATATAGTGACGTAATTTCTGGGAATTTAATGATAAAGAAAGTGTCGTATGTCGAAGGACTTGGACATAATCTTTTCAGCATAGGTCAATTTTGTGATAAGAATTTAGAAGTTTGTTTTAAAGCTAACCAGTGTAGCATCCGTACTACTGATGGTAAGGAGCTTCTAGCTGGAATCAAAAGATCAAACCTCTACACAATTGACCTATCCAACACACAAGTAGATACTGACGTCTGCTTGATATCCAAGGCATCCGTGAAGCAGAATCTACTATGGCATCGACGTCTTTCTCATCTAAACTTCAAATATCTAAACAAGTTGGTTTGTGACAACTTGGTTAAAGGCATCCCGGACCTAAAGTTTCATAAAGATCATGTATGCAGTGCATGTGAGATGAGTAAGCTGAAGAAAGCTTCACATAAGCTGAAGACAGAGTTCAATACCGAACGTCCTCTACATCTACTCCATATGGATCTCTGTGGTCCTATGCGAGTCCAAAGCATTAATGGAAAGAAGTATGTGTTGGTCATAGTTGACGACTACTCGAGATATACCTGGGTTCATTTTCTGAGGAGAAAGGATGAAGCGGCTGAGACAATTATCTATTTCTTGAAGACAATTCAAAATAAGCTGCAACTACCAGTTCAGAAAATCAGAACTGACAACGGAACTGAATTCAAGAACAATACACTCAGCTCATTTCTAGAATCCGTAGGTATCACACATACGTTCTCGGCAGCCTGAACACCGCAACATAATGGTGTCGTTGAGCGTAAAAACAGAACGTTGGTGGAAGCGACGAGTACACTTCTTACCTGTTCAAAGCTTCCACTATTCCTATGGGCTGAAGCAGTAGCGACTGCTTGTTTTACCCAGAACCGATCCCTCGTTCACAAAAGGTTTGGTAAAACTCCGTATGAAATAATCAACAAAAGAATACCTAATATCAAAAAAATTGAGTTTTTGGTTGCAGGTGTTTTATTTTAAAGGGTTAAATGCATGAAATAGCAACCTACTTTCATAAAATTTCTTATCATAGCATTCTACTTTTGTTTTTCTTTATTACAACAATGTACTTTCAAATTATTTTTTATTAAGGCATTGTACTTTAAAAAATCTACCCATAATAGCAATGGGAAACCTTTTGATTTAAGAAAAACTAAAAGTACAATGCTATAATAAAGAAATTTATGAAAGTAGATTGCTATTTTGTGCATTTTGCCCTATTTTAAATGACAAAGAGGACAGAGGGAAGTTTGCTGCAAAAGTTGATGAAGCGGTCTTCGTAGGCTATTAAAAAACGTCTGATGCATATAGAGTCTACAACAAGAGGACTAAAATCATCAATGAGAGCGTGAACGTGTCATTTGATGAAGTCATTGATGTGGCTTCTGAACAATTCAGTTCAAGACCCGGGTTGATAAATACTACATAGAAAGCTGATAAACCTGAATCTTCAAATACTGATAATGCTGATTTAGATTCATTGTTTGAGAACTTTTACGAAGAATATTTTGAAAATAAATCTAATCAGTCTAATAATTTGTCCAGGAATATACATACCGAACAACAGTTATTTGGTTCATCTTCTGATGTTCCAGTAACTGAAACTCAAGAAGAAACGGAAGAAGTTGATGAAGAGATTGAGATGGAGACTCCTGACGGTCCAGTTCAGCGTGAAGAGGGTGAAAATTCTGATGTGCAAGAGATATCGTTCGTGCAAGATGAAAATACCTTACCTTAGTCAGATATTCAGCCTACTCCAGTTCCAAATATTGAACCTTCACCTAAACCTGTTCCGATTAACTCCCCAAATGCTTACACTGATCAAAACTCAGATCAAAGTTCCTATGTTCCCCTACCTCATAGCAAGAAGTGAACCATGAATCATCCAATACATCAAGTTATTGGTGATCCATCAACACTTATTCGTACTCGGTCTGGTACAGCTGATGAGTGTCTATACTCCACATTTCTAAGTAACATTGAACCAACTAAGGTGTCTGAAGCCTTAGCTGATCCGAATTGGATATTCACGATGCAAGAGAAGCTGAACCAGTTTGAAGCACTAAAAGTTTGGAGATTGGTACCTCGTCCCAACAATAAGATGATTATCGGTACAAAATGGGTATTCAAGAATAAAAAGGATGAAGACTGTGTTGTTGTCAGAAATAAGGCTCAGCTCGTCGCTAAAGGATACAATCAACAAGAAGGTGTTGACTACGACGAAACCTTTGCCCCGGTAGCAGGGATCGAAGCAATACAGATGTTTCTAGCATACGCTGCACACAAGAACTTTACAGTGTACCAGATGGACGTCAAGACAACATTCTTGTATGGTCTTCTCAAGGAAGAAGTCTACGTTGCTCAACCGGAGGGTTTTGTGGATCAGTCAAAGCCGGATCACGTATATGTCCTCGACCGAGCTCTATATGGTCTTAAACAGCTCCGAGAGCCTGGTATGACATCTTATCAGAATTTCTGGTAAATTCAGGCTTCTCGAAAGGTAATATTGACACAACCCTTTTTATTAAAAAGGAAAAGTTGGATATTATTTTGATACAAATCTATGTAGACAACATAATATTTGGATCTACAAACCCAAAATACTGCAAAAACTTTTCTGCCTTAATGGTTTCGCGTTTTAAAATGAGCATGATGGGTGAGATGAACTTCTTTTTAGGTCTTCAAGTAAAACAATTATCTTCGCGAATTTTTATCTTTCAAACAAAATATATTTTTGATATCCTGAAGAAATTTAATTTGGAAAACTGTTCATCTATCAAAACACCTATGGCTCATGGAACAAAAATACATGTTGATCCGTCTGGAAAAGTTGTAGATCAGAAAACATACCGAGGCATAATTGGTTCTTTAATGTATTTGACGTGTTGTAGACCGGATATTATGTTTTCAACACATCTTTGTGTCAGATATCAGGCTAATCCAAAGGAGTCCCATTTAAGTGTCATTAAGCGCATTTTCCGTTATCTAAAAGGGACTGCTAATCTTGGACTCTGTTATCCCAAGGGTACTAGTTTTGAACTGACAGCTTACTCAGATGTAGACTATGCAGGTTGTATGTTGGACAGGAAAAGCACTTCGGAACATCTACAATTTCTGGGAGACAAATTAGTAAGTTGCGCATCAAAGAAACAAAACTGCGTGTCCATATCTACTGCTGAGGCAGAATATGTAGCTGCTGCTAGCTGCTGTTGTCAAGTTTTATGGATGCAGACACAGCTCAAAGAATACGGGTTTTATTTTAATAAAATTCCAATTTATTGTGATTATAAAAGTGCAATTGCTATATCCTGTAATCCTGTTCAACACACAAAGACCAAACATATAGATATCCGGTATATTTTATTAAAGATCATGTAGAAAAAGAAACCATTAAACTGTATTTTGTAAATACATAATTTCAGTTAGCTGACTTATTTACGAAAGCTTTAGATGAAAAACGCTTTAGCTTTCTCGTATCTAAGTTAGGTATGCTTAATTTGAAATTTTTGAATTTTTATTAAAAACAGTTCAATCTATTGAATTGTATTTAATTCAAATTCATTTGGTCAAAATATCTGTATTTTTTAATGCAAGTCAATGTTTCAATTTTTTATCTGATTTTAAATTTCTTGATCGTAGAAATCTATATTTGAAGGGGAATGTGGATCTTTATATGTATTTTTATCTGAGTCATATTTTGAGGGGGAGTGATTTTATATGTATGAACTAACAGGTTAAAAAATTTCTTACAGGTTATTAAAATATTATCTAATTTTTGAAAGATTTAGAGTTTTAAAATATAAGTGTTTAGCCGATTTAGACTAATCCGGACAACACTTGTCCGATTTATTGCATATCCGGACAAAGTAGTGTCCGATTTAGGCTAAACCGGTCAAAAGGCTATATGATAAACTTTAATCCGGATAAGATTAGATATGTTTCACAAGGAATTGAGCGGATTACTAAATCGCTTGGTCATATTGAGCGGATTGCTAAATCGCTTGTTTTCTTGATGCATTTCGAGTGTTTAAATTGCTTGTTCTTTGAGCGATTTAAGTCCTATATTGAGCGATTTATTGTTAAATCGATCATCCCTTGAGCGGTTTATTCTTAAATCGATTGACTCTTGAGCGTTTATTCTTATATCGGATGAGTCTTGACCGGTGTTCTTCTAAATCGTCTATGCTTGAGCGATTTATTATCTGGATTATCACTTGGTTGATTTCATATTCTCTAAATCGGTCACCTCTTGTCCGATTTATCCTAATCTGGATAAGCCTTGAGCGGTTTAGAATTTGAACGGTTTTTTACTTTGACTATAAATACTCGATTGATTTTTACATTTCATTTTTTACTTTTACCATATATCGCTTGTTCCTGTTCATCGTCGTTTCTAGTGGATCCACTGTTAAATCGCTCAAGTTCTTCATACCTTCAATCCAAATCTTTGTTTCTTCCCAATTCTTAAAGGTTTACATTTGGACTGTTCTTGGACTGAGATTATGTTTGGACTGTTATTATATTGGACTTTATTCATTTTGAATCTGAACATAAATCATGAATCTAATATTTGTCAACTGGTAAATTGATTAGACCTTAAAATGAACCAAATCTAATAAATCGATTATAATAAAACTGGTTTTATCGTTTTTACTGTTGTTCGATTTAGTTTTTAGGATTAGTTTAGGTTTAGTTTCTGTTTTTTGTTCGATTTAGTGTTTTGATGTCCTGACCGGATTATTCACCGAATAAGGTGATCAGAGTTTACTCCAATCAACCTTAATCCAGTTTATAATTGTCCGGTTTAGGTTTTGTGTTAGAATTTTTTTTGTTTCTTTTTGTTGACCGGATTTCTAATCCGGTTGATATTTTTTTGGTTTTAATTTTTTTTAAGTTTTTCTTTTAGTAATTTTTTTTATTTTATTAGAATTTTTTTTAATAATTTTTTAGATAAATTTTTTTTTAGAATTTTTTTAAGTACATTTTTTTTTAGTGTTAGATTTTTTTT
>NW_020201154.1:34105-39017 GCF_001531365.2 Cynara cardunculus var. scolymus | reverse complement strand
GATTTTTTTTTTAGGAAAATTTTGTTTTACATTAATTTTTTTTAGTTTTAGTTTCATTTTTATTTTTTAGTAGTTTTTTTTAATGAATTTTTTTTAGTATTTTTTTTACGTCTTAATTTTTTTCAAAGGTTTTCAATTTATTTTTAATTTTTTTTTTACTTTGATTTAGAGAAATTAGCTTTGTTTATTAATTCTGGATCTAACTTTCTAGACATTTTACAAGTATAAATGGCGGATCAACAACATCAGTTTGACGAGGAATCCCATATTCCTTCAGTCAGATCTGATAACCTTAATAACCCTCCCTAGTCATTAAACCAACCAATTCCCGAAGAAATCTTACTCTCACAAAGTCAATTCCTCGAAATAAAACCGAATAACCATTCTTTTAACTTTGATATGCCCGCCGAATACCAAATTATACCAGAAATCCTATGCGGACATCCAATTTCGTATTTCCTTTCTGCCCATACTCCTATCCCTATGATATACCTTCAGTAGTTTTGGAATACTCCAATACTAGCCAAAGACAGAGACACATATTACTTCGAAGGAAGCGTAGACGAGTATGTCAGTCGGTTGATGCTAAAACGACTACGAAGAATACTACGCCTTCCCGGACCGGGCTCGACAGGCTTTGAAACACTTGTGACTGACGACGAACTCTGCCGTGACATCAAACAGTTAGGATACTCACAAGAGTTGACTAATTCGTCACAATTCAAATGGTGATTCCTACCTTCTATCTGGCATCTTCTATTCTCAATCCTCAACAGATGCCTAACGTCAAAGACTGCCGGAATCGATACGTGTAGCAGTTCGGTCCTGAAATTCTTCCATGGGATCGTGTTTACGCGCAAGTACGATTATGCGCTCATAATATGAAGTGAACTGGTCGAGCTCGTCAACGCTAAACGATTTCCGTCTAAAGCCAGAAAGTTTATGCCATTTCAACGATTTCTGCAACTCTTTATTAAAGACGTGATGAACTCAAATGAAGACATTCCGGCCAGGGCAAATAGTGAAATGGGGCGTCGTTCGTCATGACTCGCATTGGGCAACATACCGAAGTTGAAGATTTGGACTCCATAATGGAAATCCCACCCGAGCTATTTGCCTTCGCTGATTAGAGGGCTCAGTGTGTTGTAGACTATAGAAGAGTGATAGATCCTATAGTTCAACCAGAACAGGTTGAACTTACCCCGAGATCACCCCATGCCTCAGCTGAGAGAGAGGGTATAGCTGTAGTTGAGAGTGTTCAGGAGCATGGGTTACCTGAACAGGGTTGTGCGTTGAGAGAAAATGTAATTGAGAGGGGTGATGAGGAGCGGGGAGCCTCTGATCAGCATAGTACTTCAACAAATATTACTTCCTCGACTCCTTCAAGTTTGGAAGATACGATATCCGATAACTAGGCAGCTCAGGGTGATAACAATGATAATGATGATGATAATAATGATGATGCTGACAACCCTGCTCAATCGATGCTTTCACAGAACATTCAACTTGGAGCAGTGGTTGATAACATTGACGATATTTTTCCAGAATTTGAAGCTCCACAGACTTGTCCAAGTCTGCATTCACTATCATTCAATATTGATGATTTTGGAGTCAGATATGATGATTATGATCGCATGCTGGAAGATATGTCAGATAGTCCAGTAGAAGGAGGTGATGAGGGAGATGAAGTTGAAAATGTTGAGAGGTTGAGTGCAAGGGAAGCAAAAAAAGATGGAGAGTGTGTGAGTGGAGCTCAAAATGAAGAACAAGCTCCTATCCTAGCCGAAACACATAGTCGGGCACCCACATCTGCTATCGACATTCATCCGTTGAATGTTGGTATTGAAGAAGACATAGCTAGCCCAGCTATGCACTTGCACACCCAACCCGACGACTCAACTGTTTTCAACAACCGGTTGTTTCATTTCATCATGGGGATATAGCACATACTCTATCTGCTTCTCACTAGGAGAATGTAGATATTGAAATAAGTAGGCCGCTGCCCCAGCCTACGACTTCGATTATGTGCACCTCGAGTCTAGATCCTATACACTTAGGTACACAAGAGTCTCGAGCATCTGTTTCTCCCATTGCGGTTCTTAGTGAAGTCGCTGGAATGACCAAAGTGGTGTCTTTTGACCAACCATAAGGACCGGTCAGAAGTTCTACCAGTGCTATCATTTTGCCAACACTGAACGTAGGCACAACAGTTTATTCAACTATTGAGTGAAGGTGTACCACAATTTTCTTTCCCACTCCTGAAAGCAAGCCCGTGAGCGATCCAGGAAAGCCTGTCTCGCAACAGTAGCTACTGTAGCGTAAGACAGTCACTCTCACAAGTATGGTTTAAACAATGTTCTATCGGGTTGACCAGGTTTAACAAGTTTGAAACTCTCAACTAGTAATCTAAGTGATCCATGAGTGATCTTACCAGACTTTGTGTCAAGGGAATATTTGGACGACACCCTAAAGGCTGTTCAAGATAAGATGGAAGCTCAAATTTCAAGTCTCAAAAGATTGTTGAAGGGGAAGGAGCCAACAATAGAAGAAGATCAACCATTTGCGCCGTCACCACCGCTTGTACCTGAGCCTCCGACGGTATAAGAGCAATCGCTGGATGAGCTTAAATCCTTATTGTATGCTAAACTGATGTCATCACAAAACCCTGATGTGGAAGATGCAGATCTGGTTGGGCTCCTATGATAGCAAATTGACAATGATCCCACAGTTAGAGCCTCAGAGTTTTTGGCCTTTCAGGATGTGGTTGCTTCTAACTTCACAAAAGTTAGTAAGTTAATCAGATCAAGCACTCTAGCCCTTAAAAGTTCAATTGATGCCCTCTCCGAATGGGTATATATCCTAGAAGAGACTTGCCGAGCTCAATCCACCTCACTGAAACGAAGGCATGATGATCCGGACGATTCTGATCATCATGAGGGGGGAGAAAAAGACAAAGGGTGGCTGAGTCATCTGCTTGCGCTCAAAGTGTTGAAAGAGATCCATTTTCTCAAGATGTTAACGTAGAAAGTTTTGTTCCTGAATCTACAAGGGAAAGAACTAATGAGCCAATAATTATGGAAGATGATGAAGTATTGGAGACAAATCCAACGATCGAGCCAATGGTTGAAAAGCCGACGAACTCCACAGTAGGAACAAGGCTGCTACTGGATTTGTCGGCCAATGTTGGTTTTAATGAAGCTTTTGCCAGAGAATTGGGTGGAGAGCAGGATTTTGGAGAAGATATTGATAACATTGATGAATCAACTGGAGTATATTTTGACATTGAAGCAGACATTAATGATGAAGATCTTATCTTCCCACTCCAGGATGATCATCAGACATTGCCTGAACCCTCCACTACAGTTGAAGTTGGTGCATCCGATACTCCTAGAGCGGCATTTGATCCGACCGAGATATTTTCAAAGAATTATGTGTCGTTTGCAATTCGTGTGAACTTCCCAGGCTATGACAGGGCAAGAATTAGAGAGCCTTATCTTGAAGACGTTTATTTTGGCATATTCCTCCGACATCGCAAATCTCTTAGTGCGGATAAGATTCTTGGTATTCACAAAGAAACCAAAGACTATCATATGGAGTATAAGCACTTCCTCAAAGCAAAGCGTCTCCCGATCAGCCAAGTTCGGACCAAACATCGAGTCGTGACAATCAAACAAATTGATGCTCAAATACTTCTTAGAGTCTGGTATCCGGTATTCACAGTGACACGACAAGATGTTAAGGTCTGGGTGTTTAGCGAAGCTGATTTCTCCAACTTGTATTTAAAAGATCTGGAGCACATGTAACACGAAATTCGGAATATGATAAACAAAAGAGAAGGAGTTCTTGTGGCTCTTAATGCGATCAAAAGGTTTATGCGGAGTCATGTCAAGGTATCTATGGTTCTTGATGTCCAAATGGGTCTTGAAGACAATCAAAGAATCATTAATTTGAAGAGACCTGATCAAGAGCTAGAAGATATTGAAGCTTATCCGTTTTACATGATTCTTGAACAACCAGAGTTCGGGATAATATACGATGCTGAGGGTCGGATAAAGAAGTTCATGAGATTCAGTGAGCTGAATAAATTTTCTGATGGTACTATATGAATGGTGAGAGGGGCGCTTGAAACGATGAGAGCTAATAATGATAAAGCTGCGGAGTCTGAGAGGATGAGTCCAAATGATAGGTATTTGCTGATTAAATGCCTTGAATTTGCTTGAAGAAAAATTGCAATATCGGAATGCTCTGAGAAGGTTAGAGAAACTGCTCGGACTCAGAAAGACCAGATTTACAAGAGTTCGATCTTGAATCCAAAGGGGGAGATTGTTAGGTTCAAGAATGTGCGTTAAAGTTGTATTCAAGTTCTACCTTTGTAAGGCTTTGTAATAGTTAGGCTTTACTATTTTTCTTAGTATATATAGTAATTAGCTTCCTAATTGTCATTAGGTCAGTTGTTAATCTGATTAGAGCAGTAATCAATCTGTACTTTTCTCTCAAAGAAATCTATTGAAGATTTGGTGAAAATCTCTCTACTCTTGTTCTTGATCTTCAAGATTATTTCTGATTTGTAGGATTTGGGAACTACATAACTATTAAGAAAAGTAATGTTTGTTAAAAAAAATATTAAAAGAGAAAAAATATAATTTTTTTTATAAAAACTATGATAACATTTTTTAGTATCAATGCAACTGAATACATCTCGATTTTAATGTTTCATTTTATTTTGTCCACTGTTGATGTTATAATATAGTTTTATGTGGTTTTGAGAAAAGAATAATGTTTTTACTTTTAAATAAAATATAAATTTGAAGATATTATAAATATTTGAAAGAAAATATATTGATATTTGTATCGAATTAACCATTTAAAAGTTCTTTTTTTTTTTTTGTAATTTCTTTAATTTAATTTTTTA
>NW_020201154.1:11202-31213 GCF_001531365.2 Cynara cardunculus var. scolymus | reverse complement strand
GGTTTTCGAGTTCTTTAACGTTTATATATCAAGTCATGAAAATTTGAACTTTTCAAGTTTGGGTTGTGGGAATTTTTGATTATGATCTAAGGTAAGAATTTTATACAAATTTGTTTTGTAATTTAAAGTGTATTAGAATGTTATGTATGTTTGTATCATGATTTTTATTGGATTATATTTTTAAGTATGTTCTTATCGTAAGTTTAGTCGTATTATAATTTTATGTATGTTCATGTTATGATTTTGATTGCATTATAATTTTATCTATTGGTTATAAAGATTTGAAGTCTTTAAGTTTGGTATGTGATTTTTTACATATCGTATGGTTGGTCCGGTCCATTCACTATTGTRTTTTTAAAGTCAAGGTATGTGTTGAAGATGAAAAATAGTACATGTACATCATCATTTGAAGGAGACATATCTTTATGTGGAGTATTTTTTATTCTTAAATTTGTGTCAGATTCCTTAATATTTCCTCCGTTGTTATTACTCATTTTATTTAGTTTTACAATTTTATTATTAAACAAATCTCTCTCTCAATATATATATGTGTGTTTATATTAAAATTTCACTAACTATATTTTATTTAACTTTTTCGAATTATTTGAATATGATTTGTTGATGATTCTATTAACAATTAATATATATTTATATAGACAATTATCAGATCATTAATCAAAGCACTCGTACTATCGCGCAACGCACGGTTCCATACTAGTTTAGTATAAAAACAAAAAAAATGATTAATAGCTATCAGGTGCCATTATCCTTCCCCTAGAACTATCCCAGGCTTCACGACTAATATGACTAGGCTTCATTACAAATCTGATTTTCAGAAACTCAAAAAATATGATAATCCTTTGAAATCAAGAACGAACTGTTATTATAAACACATTTACGGAAAAACTTAACAACCAACTTGCATCAAAAATCAAGATTTATCAAAAATTTGTCAAGAACAAATATGAAGTTCAAGAACACTTTGAAATCCAAAAGTTCAAAAACTCATTTGAAGTTCAGATTTAAATTTTATGATTGAATCATGATTAAAAACACTTTTAATGAAGAAAAAAATCACAAAAATGGATCAAACCATCAAGATTTTACAAAATCTTCAAATTTTTCACTCACGGTGAACTTATTCCAAAACTCAAAAAAAAAAAAAAAATCAAATGTCTATCAAAATCTTTAAATCTTGATGAAATTTTCGAGTAAAATTGATTCAAAGCAACTAGAGAATGATCAAGAATCAACTAGATATCAAAATCTATCAAAAAAAAAAAAATCAAATTGACAAAAAAAAAAAAAAAATCAAACCTCGTTGGTGTTCTTCGTGTTCAGGGGCGGAACACACACTTTCCAAGCGCAGGGGCCGAACCTAATATTATATATTTTCAAAAATGCCAAAAATACACTGGGGACGATGTGTTAGTAARGTTTGGGGTTATCCAATCAGACACACTTATCTTTTACTCTATGTCAACTAAATCTTTTCTTATGCATGTCATGTTTTATAGTGTATTTGATTTAGGCTAAAGCCTCGAGAAACCAAAAAWTGATCATTGTTTTAATAATCCTTAGAGGATAACTTGGTGTTGAAGGACAATTAGTGAGATATATAACCGGGGGACATTAGTAGAGACCACCCGGACGAACCACAACGCGAATCATCTATTAATTAAGTTGTTCTTTCTAATCTTTATACACATTTCATTCGTTTCATTGGTGGTAATAGCATGATCTCACTATTATATTCACATCAAGTAGTAAAGACGAGCATCAKGATACATGACATTTACTTGATTACAAACCGTATGGACCTTAAGAGATGATTCCAGGCATTGTTGAGTTGAAATTGTATTGATAATTCAGTTTGTGTTCACTTGGTTTGATTGTGTGTCCCCATCCCAATTTTGGATCATGGGTTGAAGATGGAATAAGGAAAAGGGAATAACAGGGGATCAAATGCAGAGAAAGGATAGAAAACGACCCAAGTAACACAAGCACGGAAGCACCTGCCAAAAAACGGGCTAGTTGTCCGAGCACGTGAGAAAAGAAAAGGGAAAATACACTAAGGACCCTTCAGACTATGATACACTGAGGATCCCTTGTTCCTCCTTAGCCATCAGTTCTTAAGTCATCCCCTATAGCCCCACTACAAACCATCAAAGACCTGGATGATCTTCTAGAAAACTTGACAACTGTAAACTTGTATTTTGTTAGTATTCMTTGTATTACTACTAGATTCCTTTCTGAGATTTCATTTAGGCCTTGTATTTTGTTMGTATTCCTTGTATTACTCCTTGTATGCCTTGTATAACCTACACTTTCTATGCCAAGTTGCCAACACAGGTCTTGGAGAAAGAAACAACAATCTTTGAGCGACAAAAAAAGGTCTTTGGATCTGTGTGGATTAGTGTTCAGTCACAGATTCTTAAAAAATTGGATGGATTTCCACATATATATGATTGCAAATACCAACCAAAGGCATCTCTAAATAACCAATTTCAGCCACATAACCATTAAATCACCACATAATCAGTAAATCACCATATAAGATATAACCGATTTCAGTAAATTTAGACCTAATAATCACCTAAATCAGTAAATCACCACTTTTGGGTTTTGAGTTCAAAACAGAAAGTGCATTTAGAGGCCAGAGTACACAGCAAAGTAAGGAACTCAGAAYAGCAGAAGTGAGATAACAGAAAAGGACGGACTTACCGGGAGGTGGGAGTTAYCGTGGCCGGCTGGCCGTCGACCGCCGAGTGCCGCCTCCGCCTGCATCTATGATGGTCGCTGCGCTCTCGCTAGTCTATGCTGGTCGTCTGCGTCGACTGTCGACCGCCTGCGTCTACGCTGGTCGCTACGCTCTCACCGTCGACTGCAGAGCTCCGTCGCTCTCGCTCCGTCGCTCTCGCTCCGTCGCTCTCGCTCCGTCGCTCTCGCCTCTCGGGATTGGAAGGGGGAGGCCGGTTGAATTTTTTTGTGTTCTGCAACTTAATGGATTACACTATTGAGGGTTAACTGGGGAAAAAATCACAGGGGCAGGGCCCCTATAGGCCCCTTAGGCGGTCCGCCCCTGTTCGTGTTCTTCAAAAACCCAATAATTTTTCAAATTCTTCAAATATTGATCTTCAAATATACCAATTTTCTCTGATATCAATTCTTATCCCAAAATTCAAGTATATAACCAAAAATTATAGTCAGAAATCTAAGAACACATAATGCCATCAAAGTGTATTGATCTTATTGAGAGAAAATGATATTACGGTACGTGGAAAATGATTAAGAGTTCTAAAAAATACAAGTAAACAAAGATATATTAACCCCAAGGATATTTACGCAATCAGTCCCTTAATTTGAATACAGAATTAAAGTCTAACAGTTCGGAGGTATCTTGTGTCGGTCGGTCTTAAGGAAAGAATAGAACTCCTATAATCACCCGTAAATAAGGAAGAAGGGATAGTACTTAACATTACTTTTGAGAGAGGTCTTTCATTTGGATAACCTTCCTTCAAATAGTTGGTTTGTGACTATTCATGATGAAAAATGGGGCTTTATCTCCATTTGTTAGAAGGGAAAACTTGGTTACAGCCTCTCGAAGGAAAAATGGCAAGAATCTTGGAAACATCAAAAAGGGAATAGGCTTGTTCTTGGCTTGTAGTCTGTTCTTGATGTTGACATCAGCCAGAGTCACACTATAGATGAAGAAGGCATAATCAAGATTAAGATTGAAGTATAACACCCTCAATTCTGGAAAGAACAACTAATTTCAACTTTCTAATAATGCATCAAATAAAGGGGTAAAACTCTTCTATAATCACATACTTGAATTACTTCAAATAATAAAACTAAAGTGCAACATCGACATAGGTAAACTGAGTCTTCCATAAAGGCTAACTTAAGGTCGGATGCAACTAAAACACAATAAAATCACTATCTCCAAATCCGGAAGACATGTCCAAGTTGCAAGTTACTTCCCGTGCCTCTAACTAGCACTTAATTCTTCATGGTGTCACTAGTACCATTCATCCGACGAGAACCTGATGCACATGCCGACAAAGAAAAATGATTAGGCTTAACGCCTAGTGAGTTCAAACAGTTTTCATCATAATTATAAAAAGGTAAAACCGAAAGACAGTTGGTTTAAATCAAAATTTCGCAATTGAAATATCTTTATTGTAAAAGCAACATTTTTCCAAAACCCATCATTTTCTTGATGAAAACCCATTAATCAAAATACCCAATTATACACAACCAGAACTTAATACTCGCACGACCAACAATGAAGATATAAACATTGAAAAAGAAAACATAGCTTTAAATCAAGTTATTAATAAAAGTAACTCACGCTTACCCATGGAAGGGCATTAAACATCCAAAGATGACAGGCATATCCGATTTACCATATGTTGTGACGGAACACATAAGCCACAAAACCAATGTTATATAAGTATCACATTTGGATAGTCAAATTAGCAAGCTCAACTCCTCGAGTCTTTTTCTTGTGGAACCACCAAGTTCAACTCCTCGAGTCATTACCTTGAGATCTCCATTATCCGAGTTAAACTAATTCACTTAGAAATTACACTATAAGATCATTGGTCGATGCCCAACTTCAAGAGTCCCTTGTCGCTTATTAAGACCCAATGCCTATTTCAAGTTACAAATAATCCACTTTGAAATTATACTATATGATCATTGGCCGATCCCCGACTTCAATGGTCTACACCTTATCGTCTATTAAGACTCAATGCTATTTCAAGTTATAAATAGGGAACATCATCCCAAACATATCAAATAAAACCGACTTATATGGATTTCTTGCTTTCTAGTCGTAAAATTACACAACTCCCGCTGAATGACTAGTGCACTCCAAACGTACAATATATCTATACTATATTATAAAGCATGTGACATCTGTCACTTTTGGAGCATCAGGTTAGCATCTTTAAAGGGTTCCTATAATCAGGATTTTAATTTATTAGGATTTAGTCATGTTGATTAGAAAATCAATCGACTTAGCTTCCAAACTGATAATTCAGAAAACCCTGTTACGACGGGTAACTGATAAAGTAACTTATGTAATGCCAAATATATTAAAATTTTCTTAAAATAAATAAAGTCGATATTATAAAATTTAAAAATATAAAGTTATAACTGTATGTGCAAATAATTTTTACAAAATTTGGAATTTTGACTTATTAATGAATAATTTACTGGTATTGATAAAATGTATTTAAATTTATATTTATTTGGGTCAAGTTTGTATAAGAAAAATAAAAGAAAAATATGGTGGTTGGGTCTTGTATGGGCCGACCCCTCTACCAACATATAAAAACCCCACTTTTTTTTAAAAAAAATCATTCATTTCACTTCACTTTTCCCTTCTTCCCTCTCTCTCTAAAACTTTTTGTGTGTCCTTAACAATGATCAATCTTCATATAAACTTCATAACAATGGCAGATTTGATAATGTCTATGGAGATGGAGAAGAGAGAAATAGTCAACATTCAAAGTCTAGTCAAACTCTCTATTACGTATATTAATTTACAATAAGCATCCTTCAACAATTACAAGACTAACATCCTATTTATAGGGTCAAACAATAAAAGTCTAGTCAAAGTCAAACCTTACATACAAAGTTTAACACGATGTCTATTTTAATTATAGACAATAGTAACTTTCAAGGCGAATACAATTTTACACTGACTTTCAATCCTAACATTCTCCCCCTTTGTATTCAGACTTGAAAGAAGTTCCACACTTTGAGTCTTGTTTGAACTTTGAAACTTTAAGCACATTATGACTTCTTCAAAAACAAACTTCAACTTGAAATCTTCAGACAATTTTCTGTTGAGAAAGATCTTCTAACATTCTCCCCCTCGAATGTAGAACCGTGATGATCTTCTCTTTTGACAATATAGAATAGTAATCATCAGAAAAAAAAATGTACAAGATGTGATCTTCAAAGAATCTTCAGACAACAAATCCCAAATTTTTTCTTTGTTAAACTTTTGAAATAGTGATCTTCTCATTCAAAAACTCTCAGTCGTTGTAGCACAGGAATAATCTTTCTGAAATCATCTCCAGTTGCATTCCTTTTGAGTCTTTTGCCATTTATGAAGTTACTCCCCCTTGATCTTTACATCAAATTCCTCTTATAATGTTCAGAATTGGACATTTCATTCATTATTTCATAATCCCCTTTATGGTGAAATTAAAATCATTACATCATAAACAAGAATGAATGAAATCCTCCACGTAAGCCGTCAATTCAAGAAATAGTAAGTAGATCTTTTCAAATCCACTTGTTTAATCTTTTTAGATTAAGGGAATGAGAAGATAACAACCAATTTCAACTAATGAAATTGTTTTCAATCTTATAAAAGATTGGTCTGTGAGTATAAGAGATATACTCAGTACAACAGATGTACTGTATATATGAGACTTTTTGATGCTCATCTCACCAGGTCTTTCATTCAATCATCGATAGTTTAAGAATAACATATCTATGAATGTTTTGGCAAATTATCATATAAAATGAAAAATCTGTGCAGTGTAGAAAGATAAAGCAATGTATGCTTCTGTTTAGGCTCAAAATGATAAACCGTGTGGACTACACAAATTTATCAGACTTAATATGTGATCAAAAAGACTTGAAGGGGGGACACATATCCTTCTGATTCAATATCAACTTTCTCCGAATGAGAAATTGATAGATGATGAGCTGCGTGCCCCAAGTGTTATTGAAACACTTATATGTTGAGAGATAAATGAGTAACTGGTGGGGTTGTGACAAGAATTGGCCTGGGCTTTGCCTTTTTCAATATTAGTCTCCAAAGAATCGAGAACTAATAGATTATGTGGTATGCCCGGATTTTATAAGTGTGGAACAGGATTCTTATATTCTTTTAATCCTGACACAACTCTTGTCAATTCTTTTAGCTCACAACAACTACCCCTCTCATTTTCATTTTAGTCTCAGCACACAAACCCTTTTGTATATATAGCTCACTCAGATATGGTTGTCCTCATGGGTAGGTTTGTCGGTTCTGACATTCCATTGAAGTATTTCTGATAAGCACTCAGTCCCTCGTAAAATTATATTTTGTGCTCAGATGATCACAATGATTGATCAAAAATATTATTGCAGATAAGCACAATGATAAGATAAAATTTGATCAAGAAATTTGGCTATAAGCAAAGTCAATAAGGAATGATGCGACAACGAACAAATTATTCAGTATATGAGAGAAATGAATGAAGATCTGTAAGAACAAGTTTACAGATTCTGATATTCAAAAACATTATTGAATGTATATCAATCAAAGTAAAAAAATATCATAAAACAAACTTTAAATACAAACGAGCGTATTATCACCGAATATGATTTTCTTATAAGAGACGTGATAATAACAGTTTGAAGAATACCTGAAACACAGGTATTGGAGTTATGTACGACGAGAAATTACACAAGTAAAATCTCAGGAAATACTTGTTCAGAGAATGTACTCGTTTCCAAAATTTATTCACTTCCAGAAAACATTTATTTAAAACTTCTAGAGACTCCCCCTAGAAAGTTGATTTTAGATATGTTTCAGTTAAGCTCAAAAATTAAAAAGGAAACATTTTAAGCACGAGTTCTAAACTGAGTGTTTAGAAGCCTTGTTTGGAATAGATTACAACTCACCCTGCATTGGTGTATCATTAAAATGATATTCTGATAAGCACAAACTTGACACACCTACAAAACCAGATTAAGTAGATTTTGGTACCCAAATGAATTTGGGTCCTATTTTGTTAGTATCGGGTTGGGGTATGTTGTAACTTCCAAACCATTTATTCTTATTAGATTTTTTTAGCATTTTGAACAGGATGATCAGAAATAAAATATGACCCATACCAGTTATTGTGATCATACCTATTCTTACCTTTCCAACTATTCTGATAGCTGTTATCTCCATGCCACCTGTTAAACCTTTTCTTATTGACAAATTCATCGGTTCTGCATGTTGAGCACATAATTCTTCTCTTGCTAAGATTGATTAGATCATTGGTGGATCTCACAATGTAAGGAAGAACAGAGTTAGTAACAACAAGTGTATGAGATAAAACAGAATCCGCTTTATTAACCCAAATGCTTTTAGGTTTAGAATGATAATTGAGTGATCCAATGACATACCTTTGATAATACTGATTTGAAGAACAAGAATTGTTCTTAGAAATAGTTGATTTAGGACTGCTATAATAACTGTTAGATTTAACAGTAGAACAGTCATAAAAGCTAGTTTTACACTGTGATTGAGAACCAGTTAGGCTTTTAGCACATGAAAAGTCGTTTACTTTCTTTAATAACTAGTCTATTTCATCAGCAACTAAATCATATTTCTTTTTCAGTTTAGTTCTCATGCTCATTTCAGTTACAAGTTCTGTCTTTAGATCAGACAATTTCTTTGTAGTATCCTAAAACTTACCTTCTAATTTGTTCTTTAACTTTTCAAATACTTTCCTTTCTTTCTCAAACTTCTTTCTTTCTTTCTCAAACTTCTTTCTTTCTTTATCAGAACTTCCTTTATCATTCTCCGAAGCAATGTCAAGCCATTTCTTTTTCTCAGTAAGCTCTTTGGCAATTGCAGCATGTTTCTTGACAGTACTTCTCTTCTCAAGAACAAACAACCTTTTCTCTTCATCTACAACTTTTTGCTTTTGTTTAGCCTCTTTCTTTTCTTTATCAACCTTGGCTCGTTCCAAGATGATAAGTTGTTCAAAATCTGAAATTTGATTCAAAAGAAATTTAGCATTCAGCTTAAGAGAATTAATCTTATTTTCATAAGATATACGTTCAACTTCAAATCTTCTTTCAACTTCTATTATCTTATTCTTCTCTTTCTCCAAAACTTTCCTTTCAGCATTCAAATCCTTTTCCACTTCTAAAACCTTTTCTTTCTCTAGGTTCAGAAGCTTTCTTAGTTCAACCATGTCACTTTCAGATTTATCAGTTAAGACCTCTGACTCTTTACTATTTCTCCCAAAAGAATTCCTTTCAGTTTTTAGCTTTTGAAGTTTATTGAACATGTCTTTATTAGCTTTACTCCAAATTCTCAAATCATCATCATAGTTTTTTCTAACTGAACCTAGAGTGTTCTTAAGTTTATTAATTTTAGTTATGAAATCATTCTCAACTTTTTACAATGCTACTTTATGATCTTGTTATAGATTAGCAATAAGTTCTACATTATCATGATTCTCGTAGAACATATTAATATATTTCTCTTTATAGCCCTGTAAGCTCTTGTCCAACTCTGTAAGTTTCTCTTTCAACTCATTATTCTCTTTCTCAAGAATATCTGCCATTTAAAAAAATAAGATTGATCAGATATAGGATCTACGCAGTTCAAGAAAAATGATCAAAGAAATATGAATTAAAAGAATTACACAATTTCCCTAAAAAGAATTTACATTTCAAAAAATTCTCAAACAAATGAAAATTTCTCAAACAATACTTCAATACTCAACCAAAAATGACAACCTTGACACTTTGATTTAATCTTGACAACTTATTATGAACACCATGCACATGAAATAATAAAACCGGATGAGATAAGCATGCAAGAATTCCAACCTATGAATTTAAATTTCATACCTCATTAACCTAAACCACTCAAGGAAAGTAAGTAAGAAACCGGACAAATTCTATCTCTTAAATGCTCACCGCTTTGACTAGCACCAAGCATAAATCGATCAAATCTGCTCAAGACATTACTGCATGAATGACTTAATCACTCAACTATTACTTGCTGCTTCAATTACTCTCAGCAAGAAGAAATCTCCTCAAAGATTGACAAAGATACTAAGTGAAATCCGCTCACTACACTACCTTAATATGTTCAACAGTTAAACTAAACCGCTCAAACAAAGACTCACAGAAAAACCAATAAATTGCTCACAGCTGAGATGAAATCCGCTCAACTCTAGATGAATAAACCGCTTACTAAAAAAATCAAATACAGTCAGGACTTTCTTTCTTATGTGGACAAGTCTTGCTCAATGCTAACCTTCTTATCAGTTCATCCTTACTAACTCAAAAACAGTCTGCTCAACAAGAAAGCTAATCACTCACTGCATGAACATTGAATTCAATCATTGCAGTTTAAAATCTGCTCACTAACCTACTCACTCAAACACTCACAGCAAGACCTTAATACACTCAAAAAAGATGTGCGAGATATCAATAACTCACTCAAGATAGAGCCTGAATCTGGTCAAAGAAGAAATCTAAACTGCTTGCTCACAAGCCACTCAAGACTTAAGTCACATAAACTAACTCTAAATCGCACGCTTAATGATCAACTCCGCTCACGACCTAACCACCTTGTGTCCAAATTCGCTCAAACTGAGCTTCTCTTGTGACCGAATTCGATCAAGTCATGCTTCCAAATTGTCCGATATCATTCAACTCTAGCTCACCCTCTTAATTAAATCGCTCAAATGATTTACTTCAACCTTCCCTTGTGACTGTATACGCTTAAGAGGTGTCGGAGATTGCTCAAATCGCTCAACAACTTAGTTTCCTGATGACTAAATCCACTCAAGTTATGCTACCCTAGTGACCGAATACGATCAAGCCAATCACCCTAATTGACCGAATACGATCAAGCTTGCTCAAAGATATGACCGAGATCCCTTTAACTCGCTCACACACTTAGTTTAAATGAAAACGTACCAAAGTCTGCTCACTGCATGATTTTCATATCGCTCAACTCTAACTTTCCCTATTGTCTGAATGCGATCAAAGTATGCTTTCATATTGTCTGAATTCGGTCAAGACATCAACTAGGAAGATGCTAAAATCGCTCAAAAATCCGGTCAAGAGGAATTCGAATTCGCTCAATATGCTCAAAAACTTAGTCTAGACTTATTTATCTCCGGCCAATAGATCGTTCACAACACAACAACTAAACTCGATCAACAAACAGGATTCACATGCAACTAACAATCAAACTCAGATCAAAATAGTCCACAAACACAATAATAATAAAAGTTCATACAACTTTGGATCAAACTTTACCTTTTTGATGAGTTTTCATATGAACATAAAGAACACCAAAATTCATAAACTCTTTAAAAAATTTATTGTCAGGAATCATATCATGAAATCATAAGAATAAAATTGATCCACAACGTACACTATGATCACAAATTTACCAATTAAACATCCACAAATGAAAGATTTGAGAGAAATTTAATGAAGAACAAAGATGAATATTCAAGAACACTATGAACTTCAAACATAAAATCATGAATTTTCAGTAGATTTATGCAATCCTTGATGATTTCTTCAATCAATCTTCCTGCAAACGTGCTCTGATACCAAGTGCATGTCCTTAACAATGATCAATCTTCATATAAACTTCATAACAATGGCAGATCTGATAATGTCTATAAAGATGGAGAAGAGAGAAATATTCAACATTCAAACTCTAGTCAAACTCTCTATTACGTATATTGATTTACAATAAGCATCCTTCAACAATTACAAGACTAACACCCTATTTATAGGGTCAAACAATAAAAGCCTAGTCAAAGTCAAACCTTACATACAAAGTCAAACACGATGTCTATTTTAATTATAGACAATAGTAACTTTCAAGGCGAATACAATTTTACACTGATTTTCAGTCCTAACACTTTTCATCTTCCCAGTCGAATCCAAGTTCCCAAAAATCGTTCTTGAGTCTTTAAACCTTGAAGAACATTCAAGTCTTCAAGAAAAATCAAGCAAAAAGGTATTATGATTGGTTTTATTTTCAAATCTTTTTCAATAATGATTCTTATATATAATTATATTTCTTGCTCCTTCTAGAGTTCAAAAACTTTCTAGAAAGTCTAAGATGGGAGATTATTTCATCAAGACATGAAAATGTTACCAAAATGATGATAATCTATGATCTATGAACTTAGGACTCAAGAGAATGGGATAAAACTTCATTGCATGTGATATTTAATCAATAAAAATGGCTTTTTGAAACTGACAGGTTGTTTATAACAATCCTGTCAACCGTATTCTTTAATGTCAACTTAAAATATTTGATTTCTGTTGGAGGTTGCTTGATTAGTTGTTGTTTTAATACTTTGGGTCTCACTCATGGATATTGAGTTTTGAGCCTTTAAATGTTAATATAAAACTTTTAGGAAATGATGCTGATAGACAAAAAGAAATCTAACAACAGTAACTGTTGTAGTTTTAAAAAATTAAAAGTAAAATGATTTTTGGAAGGTTCCCTTGACAATGATTGGTGAAACCAAGAGTCCAGGAACAAAATCTGTATATCTGTCCAAATAACAAATTTTTGCCCAAAAACCTTTTTATTTAATTAAATATTGGGTTATTTTTGGTATCAACTTTAACCCATAATGGTTTATTGGCATTACATAAGATAAAAATCTTACTTTATCTATAAGAGAAAAGCATGAAAAAATGCAAACTTTACTATTTAAATGTAAAACTTATGGACTAAAGAACTGTTTTGTCGAATATTGTGAAAAATCATGAAAAACTGATTTTATTTGCACTGTCTATAAATGGTAAATTGATGTGCTTGAGAGAATATTTCAAAAAGTCACCTTCTGTACACACTACTAGTTAACTCGGGCACGTCCCCGAGCCATGGTAATCATGGATAGCCGCTATCGTGTTGACAGTCCCACCTAGAAAAGAGTGCACATTATCTAAGTTATACATAAGTCTACTCATGTGTGCGAATGGGCCACTGCTGAAGTAGTACTGATACGAACCGTGGTACCCAAGTGAGTGAACGGGCCACTTGTAAACCTCTTTTTGCGATAATATCTGTTCACAAGCTTCAGAAACCTCTTTTGTCTAAATAATGTTTTATTCGTGAACATCAAAGTTATGAATTTGTAAACTTTCATGGTTTATGTAATTAATGGTGATATCTATCGAATAGAGCTATGAATGCTTACTTGTTACACCCGTGTTTCCGCTTTAGCGGGGTGTGACAGATTTGGTATCAGAGCTTCTGTTATAGAGAACACCGGTGTTTCTTAAAACCAAACTATAACCAAATGCTTATAAAACAAAGTTACTAAGTACAACCAGAGGATGAAAGTCATGTTATAATACTTAAATTAAATAAAGCCTGATCACCTATGTTTAACTTAAGTATTATGATAAAAGATTTTCATCGGTTGTGCTAAAAGTATGCTCAAATATAGAAAATTTATATAAAAACGTGAAAAGCATGATTGTGTGCATGTGTCTGCATGAATTTTGAGTATCCATCACCCTAGACTAACCAGAAGCTCTGGTTATGTAGTGAAGCAAGTATTATAGAGCACTAAGACAACCCGAGGGTCAACTCTGTATATGAATACTTGGTAGTTAGACATAGATAAAGGGGATTAGTCTTTATAGCCCTTGCATTCAAAAGTTCGCACTATGTGTTAAGTAGGAAATTTCCTGAGCATAGATAGTGAGCTTCGCGTTCTAGTTTTGATTAAGAGACCACTACTCTATATAAGTAAGGAGCATCCAGAAGCTCTGGATGGCTTGACCATGAGAGCCAGAAGCTTTGGTTAGAGGAACCAGAGGCTCTGGTCCATGAAAGGAAAATATTTATCAAGCTTGCATAAGGAACCAGAGATCGATGGAAGGCGATCCATCGATTTTCCAAGTATAAGGAACCAGAGATCGATGGTAGGTGATCCATCGATTTGCCGAGTATGAAGAACCAAAGATCGATCGAAGGCGATCCATCAATTTGACAAATATGAGGAACCAGAGATCGATGGAAGGTGATCCATCGATTTGCCAAGTATAAGGAACTAGAGATCGATGGAAGGCGATCCATCGATTTGCCAAGTATAAGGAACCAGAGATCGATGGAAGGCGATCCATCGATTGGCGAAGTATAAAGAAACAGAGATTGATGGAAAGCGATCCATTGGTTTGCTAATATATAGAGGCTGATGAATTAGAAAACTCGTTCATTACTAAATGGATGTTGAACCAGAGGTTGATGAGCTAATCGTCAAATATTGTTCCAAGTATGGGAACTTTGACCAGAAGCTCTGGTAATTCAACGAGAGGCTCTGGTCATCTAGAAGCTCTAACTTGTTTTCTACCCTTTGCCTTTCCATAGTAACTATCATTTTAACCTTAAGAGTTTCATTGATGACGTTGTCTAGTAATTAAGATTGCCAATATTGCAGATCACTATGTCATCATCTAGTGAATATTCAGCGGACGAATCCGGTTACGTGATTGGCCGATCTAGAAGGGATATATCAATCAATACGGACGTTGACCCATATGATTTGGAGGACTTAGAAACCAGCAAAGCACCTTCTTTATCATCTGCATCAGTGTTACCACCATCAGATCCAGTACCTGACCTACCACCTCAGACGTTTCATGGCCCAAGGATTAGGGTCACGACCAGGAAAAGTGTATCACTACCTAGAAGGGTGACTTTCGAGAATTCTACTAGAATTAGAGAAGAAGCATCCCAAACGCAACCCAGGAGTGGAGACTCTCGAGTGGTGACTGGAGTACCTACATCTTACACCCAAGGCATGACTCTGGATGAACGAGAGTGGGTGCGAAGAATTGCAGTGGAAACCCAAACTCACCAGACCCGGTTAGGATATCATCATCACATTTTGAACAACCTATCCGATGTGATAGAGATGCATCACCAGCGTATGTTAAGGAACACAGATGCTGTCATCACCGCAGGACGCAAAGCTAGAAGATTGTATAGATGTTTAGTGGCGAGTGTGCTGATGATACTAGCACTAGGAATGCTAATATGTTGGATGTTGCTTTAGAAGTGATGTTTAGTGTTAAAATCACTACTCTTTTGTTGGGATTTGAAAATCTGTTTTGGAGGGATGGTAATCTTTTGAAAAGCCCTTTAGTATTCTTTTTTGAAAACGCTTGAATGTAATGAATCTTGGATGAATATGAAATGTTCTGTTGATCATGTGACTGCTTTAATGATATCAAATCCTATGCATCATCTTGTTGATTAGAAATTATTGTCCATGATATTGCCATGAAAATGATGAGACTTCCTTTTTACCATGCCTTAGAAGATGCCGCCAAAGAGAGAAAACCCAGAAGTTGCACGACGCGTGTCAGAGAAACTCTTGGCTACGCTTCCCAATATAGTCAGTCAGGTGGCTGCGGGTCTGAATGCTAACCAACCTACCAGTTCTGAGCCTAGGACATCTGGGGAATGCACCTATAAATCCTTCAGATACTGCAACCCGAAGGAATTTCATGGAACTGAAGGAGCCGTAGGATTACTAACTTGGATTGAAGGTATGGAGTCTGTCCTTCATATCAGCAAATGCCTAGAAGCAAACAAAGTAGAATATGTTGCATGCTTACTACAAGACAGAGCTTTGACATGGTGGAACACATTAGTTCAGACTAGGGGTCGAGAAGCAGCCAATCAACTCTCATGGGAAGAATTCAAGAAACTACTTAAGAACGAGTATTGTCCAAGAAGTGAACTCCAAAAGTTGGAAATGGAGTTATGGAATCTTGAAATGAAGGGGAAAGCATAGCTGCATATACTACTCGATTCCATGAGTTAGCCAATTTAGTACCACATCTGGTGACACCTGAAGAGGTCCGAATCGAGAGATATATCTGAGGATTATCTCCAGAAATCCGAGGAAATATTACCTCGGCAAACCCAAAGACTCTTCAGGAGGCAATAGATATTGCAACCAAGCTCACAAATAATGCAATTCGGTCTGGAGAGTTCAACAAAGGAAAAAGGAAGGTAGAAGAGCTGGGAAATCAGAGATTCGAGGATAGGTATGGCAAGAAGAGAAAGGCAGTAGGAAACTTTGGAGTTCAAACTCAAGTGGTAAATCAAGGAAGCAAGCCTAAGTGCAATAAATGTAAATTTCCGCATTGGGGAAACTGCATTATTTGTCAAAGGTGTCACAGAAGGGGCCATTCCACAAAATATTGTCGAAGGCGATTATGTTTTGAATGTGGGTGCCCGGATCATATGAGAAACATATGTCCAAAGAGGAAGCAAGGAACAAATGCTAATCAAGCCCGACCAGTCAACCAAGGAAACTCAAAAAGTCAAGCTTGGGGGAGAGCATTTGAAATCGGAGCAAGGGAGGTTAGGCATGATCCTAATGTGGTTACAGGTACATTTCTCTTAAATAATGAATACGCATCAGTATTATTTGATTCAGGAGCTGATAGAAGTTTGTATCTCTAGACTTTAGACAAAGGATTAATTTAAAATCTCAAAGGATGAAGGAAGTTAATATAATAGAGTTTGCCAATGGTCAAGAAGTTAGAACCAGCGACATAATCTCAGGCTGCACTCTAAGCTTAGCTCAGAAGGATTTTAGCATAGATCTTATTCCAATTGAGTTAGGAAGTTTTGATATAGTTATAGGCATGGATTGGCTATCCAAGAATCGAGCTGAAATAGTCTGTTCAGAAAAGATTATTCGAATTCCTTAGGAAAAAGGAAAAGCCCTTATAATTCAAGAACAGGAGTCCAATCAAAAAATTAAGATAATATCATGTCTGAAGATGCAGAAGTACTTAAAGAAAAACTATGTTGCGTTTTTGGCACATATTATAGATAAGAAGGTTAAAGGGAGAAGTATTGAAGACTTCTCTGTAGTACAGAAGTTCTCGGAAGTGTTCCCTGAGGATCTACCAGGATTACCCCCACCTAGACAAGTCAAATTTGGTATAGACTTAATTCTTGGAGCTGCCCCAGTAGCAAAGGCACCATACCGTTTGGCTCCATCAGAGATACAAGAGATGTCGGGACAACTCCAAGAAATGTTAGATAAAGGATTCATAAGATCCAGTTTCTCACCATGGGGAGCACTAGTTTTGTTCGTCAAAAAGAAAGATGGATCGAAGCGGATGTGTATTGAATATAGAGAGAGCTTAATAAGTTGACTATCAAGAACCGATATCCTCTTCCTAGAATCGATGATTTATTTGATCAACTTCAAGGTGCTGTATACTTTTCAAAGATTGATCTTCGATCCGGATATCATCAAGTAAGAATTCGAGAAGAGGACATCCTTAAAACAGCATTTAGAACCCGGTACGACCATTATGACTTTTTGATGATGCCATTCGGGTTAACCAATGCCCCGGCTGTATTCATGGATTTAATAAGCAAGGTTTGCAGGCCATACTTGGATAAACTTGTAATCGTCTTCATAGATGACATACTAATTTATTCACGAAGCAAGAAGGATCATGAGCAACATCTGAGATTGATATTAGAACTACTTAGGGACCAAAAATTGTATGCAAAATTCTCCAAATGTGAATTATGGATTCGTGAAGTACAATTTCTTGGTCATGTGGTCAATGAAAAAGGAATTCATGTAGACCTTGCAAGGATTGAGGCCATTAAGAAATGGGAAACCTCAAAAATCCCGACAGAAATTCGTCAATTTCTTGGTTTGACAGGCTATTATCGGCGATTCATTGCAAAATTTTCAAAGATTGCTCAACCACTCACGGCTTTAACGCAGAAAGACAAGAAGTTTGTTTGGGGAGAGAAGCAAGAAGAGGCCTTTGAAACTCTTAAGCATAGGTTGTGCAATGCATCTATTCTATCATTACCTGAAGGTTCGGAAAACTTTGTGGTATACTGCAACGCATCACATCAAGGATTAGGATGTATGCTTATGCAAAAAGATAAAGTTATTGCATACGCCTCAAGACAACTCAAAGTGCATGAGAAGAATTATACTATGCATGACCTAGAATTAGGAGCTGTGGTATTTGCACTTAAGATTTGGAGACATTACCTATATGGTACCAAATGCACTGTGTTCAATGATCACCAAAGTCTTCAACACATCTTCAATCAGAAAATGTTAAATATGAGGCAAAGAAGATGGATTAAATTGCTCAGTGATTATGATTAAGAAATTAAGTACTCTCCAGGCAAGGGTAACATAATAGCTGATGCTTTGAGTAGAAAGGAAAGAGTGAAGCCAACAAGGGTAAGAGATTTGGGAGCAATAGTAACCACGAGTTTGAAAGCATAAATTCTCCAAGATCAGAAAGAGGCATTGAAGGAAGAGAATTTGAAAAATGAGACCCTACACCACATGGAAACTAAGTTCCAACTGAAGGTTGATGGAGTAAATTATTTGGGAAATAGGGTTTGGATTCATAAAATTGGTAATCTTAGATCTATAATTCTGAATGAAGCCCATCGATCAAAGTATTCAATTCACCCCGGAGCGGATAAGGTGTATAAGGAATTGAGGGAACACTATTGGTGGCCTGGAATGAAGAAAGACATTGCTATGTATGTGAATAAATGTTTAACCTGCGTACTGGTCAAGGCTGAACACCAAAAACCATTCGTACTGCTCCAACAACCTGAGATTCCCTAGTGGAAGTGGGAACAAATATCGATGGACTTCATAACTAAGTTGCCCAGGACTGGGAAAGGGCATGATGCAATCTGGGTAATTGTGGATCGACTGACGAAATCTGCTCATTTTCTGCCGATTCGAGAAGATTATAAGATGGAGAAGCTGGCTAAAATTTACATAAATGAAATCATTACTCGGCATGGGGTACCTCTTTCCATCATATCAGATAGAGATAGTCGATTTACATCAAGATTTTGGCAATCGCTTCAAGAGGGGCTGGGTACACGTCTGGATTTAAGTACTTCATATCACCCTCAAACGGATGGGCAGACGGAAAGAACCATCCAGACATTGGAGGACATGTTACGTGCGTGCGCCATAGATTTTGGTGGAAGCTGGGATATGCACCTTCCGTTAGTTGAATTTGCGTACAATAACAGTTATCATGCCAGTATTCAGTGTGCGCCATATGAAGCGTTATATGGGCGTAAATGCAGATCGCCACTCAGTTGGTTAGAAATCGGTGATCGGCAAATAACTAGACCTGATGTAGTTTAGGAAACTACTAACAAGATTGTAATTATCAAAGATAAACTCAAGACCGCAAGAGATCATCAGAAAAGTTATACGGACAATCGGAGGAGACCATTAGAGTTTCAAAAAGGAGACAAAGTACTCTTAAAAGTCTCACCATGGAAAGGAATAATGCGCTTTGGAAAAAGAGGCAAATTGGGTCCCCGATATGTTGGTCCATTTGAGGCAACTGAAAGAATTGGATCAGTGGCATATAAGCTAAATTTGCCACAGGAGTTAAGCACCATTCATGATACATTTCATGTATCAAACCTCAGAAAGTGTTTAACCGATGAAACACTGGTCATACCATTAGAAGAGGTGCAAATCAATGATCATCTACGATTCGTTGAAAACCATAAGAAATATTGGATAGAGAAGTCAAGCAGTTGAGGCGAAGTAAGATCCTGATTGTAAAAGTTCATTGGACCTCAAGAATGGACTGGAGTACACATGGGAAATAGAGGATTATATGAAACACAAGTATCCTCACTTGTTCGCAAACAAATCCAAAGCTACAAATTCAGAAATTAAATTTCGAGACAAAATTTTTCTTGCATGGGGAGACTGTGACATCCGTCACTTTTGGAGCATCAGGTTAGCATCTTTAAAGGGTTCCTATAATCAGGATTTTAATTTATTAGAATTTAGTCATGCTGATTAGAAAATCAATCGACTTAGCTTGCAAATTGATAATTCAGAAAACCCTGTCACGACGGGTAACTGATAAAGTAACTTATGTAATGCCATATATATTAAAATTCTCTTAAAATAAATAAAGTCGATATTATAAAATTTAAAATTTAAAAATATAAAGTTATAACTGTATGTGCAAATAATTTTTACAAAATTTGGAATTTTGACTTATTAATGAATAATTTACTGGTATTGATAAAATGTATTTAAATTTATATTTATTTGGGCAGAGTTTGTAAAAGAAAAATAAAAGAAAAATATGGTGGTTGTAGGGATGGGAATGGACCCCGACCCGTCGGGTAACCCGGTCCACC
>NW_020201154.1:8262-10487 GCF_001531365.2 Cynara cardunculus var. scolymus | reverse complement strand
TTAAGTCTTATATTAATATTAGTGTATTTCAATAATTTTTTGTTTTTAAAAAAAATCCCCGTTTCCCCGTTGGGGATCCCCGTTCCCCGTTGGGGACGGGGATGGGGATGTGATCATAATCCCCGGCGGGGATGGGGACGGGGACGGGGACACATACGGGGGATCGGGGAAGGGGACTTAAAACTTGTATGGGCCGACCCCTCTACCAACATATAAAAACCCCACTTTTTTAAAAAAATCATTCATTTCACTATCACTTTTCCCTTCTTCCCTCTCTCTTAAAACTTTTCATCTTCCCAGCCGAATCCAAGTTCCCAAAATCCTTCTTGAGTCTTTAAACCTTGAAGATTATTCAAGTTTTCAAGAAAAATCAAGCCAAAAGGTATTATGATTGGTTTTATTTTCAAATCTTTTTCAATAATGATTCTTATATATATTTATATTTCTTGCTCCTTCTAGAGTTCAAAAACTTTCTAGAGAGTATAAGATGAGAGGTTATTTCATCAAGACATGAAAATGTTACCAAAATGATGATAATCTATGATCTATGAACTTAGGACTCAAGAGAATGAGATAAAACTTCATTGCATGTAATATTTAATCAATAAAAATGACATTTTTGAAACTGACAGTATAACAATCCTGTCAACCGTATTCTTTAATGTCAACTTAAAATATTTGATTTCTGTTGGAGGTTGTTTGATTAGTTGTTGTTTTACTACTTCGGGACTCAGTCAAGGATATTGAGTTTTGAGCCTTTAAAGGTTAATATAAAACTTTAGGAAATGATGCTGATAGACAAAAAGAAATCTAATAATAGTAACTGTTGTAGTTTTAAAAGATTAAAAGTAAAATGATTTTTGGAAGGTTCCTTTGACAATGATTGGTGAAACCAAGAGTCCAGGAACAAAATCTGTATATCTGTCCAAATAACAACTTTTTGCACAAAAACCTTTTTATTTAATTAAATATTGGGTTATTTTTTGTATCAACTTTAACCCATAAAGGTTTATTGGTATTACATAAGATAAAAATCTTACTTTATCTATAACGTGACCCGATGGGTGATCTAACTTTTGGAATTTCGGGTRTTTAGGACATTAGTGCGGACGTTGGTGCTCTAAGCTTCACCAAAACCTTGGATATTCTCCTTCGAACTTGTGAGTTCTTTACGGCCCCACTTTTACTGTTTAGTTACTTTAAATGGGGGAAAAGCATGAAATAATGCAAACTTTACTGTTTAAATGTAAAACTTATGGACTAAAGAACTGTTTTGTCGAATATTGTGAAAAATAATAAAAAACTGATTTTATTTGCACTGTCTATAAATGGTAAATTGATGTGCTTGAGAGAATATTTCAAAAAGTCCCCTTCCGTACACGCTACTGGTTAACTCGAGCACGTCCCCGTGCCATGGTAATCGTGCTATCGTGTTGACAGTCCCACCCAGAAAAGGGTGCACATTACCTAAGTTATACATAAGTCTACTCATGTGAGCGAATGGGACACCGCTGAAGTAGTACTGATACGAACTGTGGTACCTAAGTGAGTGAACGGACCACTTATGATAGTTCGTAAAATAATGGGGCACATTGGTTAGGTAAGGCTTTGTAACGTCTCAAGTTTTTAAGCATCGATGGAAAAATTTACATTTATAATGTGCCTTTTATGTATAACTTTGCAAATTTGTGGTTTATGCATTGTAAATGTTTTGTGGATATGAAAACCCGTGACCTCACCAACTCTTTGTTGTTGACGTCGTTTTGTGTTTCATGTTTTTCAGGAAGTTAAGTAAGAATGGAAGTTTGGAAGATTTTACGATAATATCTGTTCACAAGCTTCAGAAACCTCTTTTGTGTAAATAATGTTTTATTCGTGAAGAACAAAGTTATGAATTTGTAAGCTTTCATGGTTTATGTAATTAAAGGTGATATCTATCGAATGGAGCTATGAATGCTTACCTATTACGCCTCGTGTTTCCGCTTTAGCGGGGTGTGACAAAGCATTTGACAAAACTCCTAAAAACCACTTTTTATACGTAAAGTACTGTTTATTAATGCATATTACTTAAAACTCAAGATCACAAGTAGATTGTGCGTAAGTACAACTTATTAAAGCTCCATATCTGAATTCGTGTAATTAAATGCAGATAAACATAATAAAATACATGATAACATCTCATTTTAAATATAAAAAGTCTAAAATATAATTATGATAATAATTGG
>NW_020201154.1:0-8199 GCF_001531365.2 Cynara cardunculus var. scolymus | reverse complement strand
ATTAACATTGATATATATATTTTTAAAAATTTATGATATCTTCAAATTTATATTTTATTCAAAAATAAAATCATTATTGTTTTCTTAAAAAACACATAAAATCATATTATAACATCGACAGAGACAAATAATAAAATAAAATATTAAAATCGAGATGTGTCTCGCTGCATTGCGCGATGTATAAATATGTGTATCTATATCTATAATATATTATAAAGCATATGACAAAAACTCTTAAATACCATTCTTTATGCATGAAGTACTACGTATTAATGCATATTACTTAAAATTTAAGATTACAAATAAATTGTGCGTAAGTACAACTTATTAAAGCTCCATTTTAAATTCGTATAAGTAACTGCAGATAAACATAATTAAATACATAATAAACATCTCATTTTAAATATACAAAATCTAAAATATAATTAGGATAATTCATTGAGTTCTAACAGAATCATTATCCTTATAAAAAATGTATTGTTAAGCCATAAATAAGTTACTTACCACTGTCCTAAATTAAATTATATAAAATTGAATTAAAAAATTGTAAAAAAAGGAAAAATTTTAAATGGTTAATTTAATATTAATATTGATATACTTTTTCAAATTTTTATGATGCCTTTAAATTTATTTTTATTAAAAAGTAAAAACATTATATTTCTCAAAACCATATAAACCATATTATACCAATAAATACAAAAAATAAAACAAAACATCGAAATGAAGATGTATCTCGCTACATTGTGTGAGTACCTTTCTAGTTATATAATTATGCCATAATTGCATATAACTCTAAAAGTTCGGCATAGATCAATTTAAAACCAAACAAGTATCCCCAAGACTCGTTAAAGTCAAAACCAAGCCAAAAGCTCAACAACCCAATTAATTATTTCATAAAGGTCATCAAAAGCAATAAAACGTATATAACTGAAATTTATGCAAACAAATGTTCTAAATACATGATTAACTGAAAAACACGTCATTGATTCGGACAAAATCATTTTTCCATTTAAAACCATACCGTTTATATTTCCAAAATATCCCATAACACAAATATATGCATTTTCCAACCAAATACACGTAAAGGCATCCATCACCAAAATAATATTCATTTTAAAGGACAATCATCAATAGAACTCACACTTATGATGTATTTATCAAAATATCCAAAAACCATGATGTAAACATTTTACATGATTTATAAAAACCAAATATAACAAATATGCAAACTTCATCAAATACTCAACACCTTTGACAAACACCAAGTAAAAGATTTTAATACTTCAAAATACTCATTTTGGCATGTACATAGGTTTCACAAAGCAAATTGGACCACCTTGCTAAATTTATGCTAAATCTATGATTTAGCGCAAATCTTGAGCTTCCTTTGTTGAAGACTTGAAATCCCCAAGATAGACTTCAAATCTATGAATTATAGCTTCTCAAGAACACTGACTTTACTCTAAAAAAACACAAACAAACCCAAGATAAGAAATGAGTGTTGGGGTGAAAAGAACCAAACCCTAGGTTAAGAGATGGTTGGTTATAGGCTTACCTTTCGACTTATAGGAACCCCAAAACTTCGAGGAAACTTTAGTGCACTTTTTTTTCCATATTGAAGAGTTTCAAAATATGAATACATAGCAAAAGGAATCGTGTAAAACGGAGTTGATGTGAAGAAGTTAGGGTGAAATGAAGAATGAGGATGAAAATCATGTCTTATTGGTGCTGGGGCAAGTCTAGTGACCCTGCTATGCTATCCTGCCCATGGAACAATAGCGGGCACTATTGCCAAGATTGTACCAAGCCCGCTCCCCTTGGAGAGATCCGGACATGCTATTGTTCCACTTGCACCATCGTTGGGCACAATAGCAAGACCAGTGCCAAGGGGTTTTCTTACGTTTCACCCATTTGAGCTCTTTTCTTGCCAAAAAGATGGTACTCCAAATAATCTAATTTCAATAAACTAACCCATAATCATTTTAACGATAGAAGACAAAGTAAACCTGAAATCACACTTACCATATATTTCGGGTGTTATAGTCCTCCCAACCTTGAAAGAGATTTCGTCCTCGAAATCTAGCACTGGTAGACAACCATACCATAAGTGACGCATTAGATGTTTCAAGAATATCATACAATCTGGAGCACAAATTCGATAGATGGCTCGTCATTCTTCCTTTGCCAAGAGGATAATGACTCGAGAATGCAAACCTCAGTCATCAAATAGTTAACACCCTCCTGAGTACTCTACCAATGGAGTCTCTCAAACATATCCTAACCTCAAACGACCCGTTTACCTTTTAGTCAAAACTGTTTTGCCTTATCACCGTCATCCAAGTACTCTGTTTAATAATATGTTTTTCAAATATTATAATAAATTGATTAATAATAATTACTTTTAATTGTGAAATAATTGATTAACCAAAGGTTACCTTCAGATATTCCTGCAATTCTTTTTGTAGATTGTTGTTAATCATTTAATTCTTCATCTGATGTGAGGTCAATTATGGGTATATCAGATATATTTACAGTCTTCTTTTGTAATCTATGTTGTCCTGCTGATAACTTCAACATGGAAGAAGCTTGCTCTATTGTCGATGAATTGATTGATGTCATGGCATTAGAAGACAAGGAATAGTATCTATTTACAAGAAGACTGCCTGTTTCAAATCTAAAAGTTTTCGTAATTTGAAACATGTGTTAGAATACAAATTGTAATGGAGTCATTATATTAACAATGAGATGTTTAACAGATTATACATATCATTGGAACTATCAGATAATGGACTTTTGATAGTTATATTTGAAGAAGAATATTGAATGCTTATATGTTCATACTGACGATATGTACTTGGGTCCATATTTTCAATATGATATGAAACATTTTTTCTCTTAGATGAAGATCTTAATCGCATATGAGAAATGAGGATATCATGTAAGACCCGAGTTTTAAAAACATTATCGTTAACTTACCCGAATTGTACCGTACTTAAGTAACGATCTGTAATTGTTGAGGGGTTAAAGCCGTCAAATTACTAAACTTATTATAATTATCATATATATATATATATATATATATATATATGAGTAAAAAAGAACAAACCAAATCCATCGTGGCTTTCATTCACCGCCTCTTATCTCTCTCTCTTTCATTTTTTCTTCTCTTTAAGATATTTCTCAAATCGTTGAAGCAATCGAAGTAACGATTATATATTTGGAATCCACTCTTCGAATCCTTCATAAAGGTATAAATTTCATTTACTTTTATTAGGGTGTTTACGTTAGCATTTTCAGACCGGTTTATAAACTATGTTATGTCTAACTTTACGGTTTGATACTATTAAAAGTATGATATATTTCATGTTTAGAATGCTAGGATTGGTTAAATTGATGTAGAAACTAAAATGGTAGATTATGGTTTCAATATGGTTAGATTTGATGTATATGTTTAACCGCACACCAATTGTTTGATATAATGCCGAAAAGAATAAAATTGCATGATTAAGCTTAGGTTAGATATCATTAGACTTGTTTTACGGTTTAGTATGTTGAAATATGTTTATAGCATGTAAATGTAGCGAATCATGGAATTTGGATTATAAAAGTTAGTCGGGAATTGCGGAATCGGATTTTACCGACTATGCAGGTTCATACTTTGACAGTGTATAACTTACAAACCGTTAGTCGGAATAAGCTCATATTTTTCAGTCAGAAAGCCCATAATGTATACTACAACTTTCATGTAGGATCGAAAATCCAATTATGATTCTAAGTGGCTCGAAACAGTGTGTTTTCAGGGTTGTTTAAAATGTATTTAGGATTCATCTGATGTTTCATAATATTCGTATAAAATAGATTGATAATCCAAATGAGGTGATTCGAAAACCAGTAGTTTCATCGCATATCATACTACATCTTTCATTTAGATAGTATTTTATGTACTGATCTCTAAGTGGGGTAAAAATGCTCCCGAAAATGATGGTCAAAAGCTGTTAAAGTCGAAACGGAATTATATAAAGCTAAGTGTTGCGTCGATTTAGTAATACATATTCGGCTGTCGTATTTGAAGTTTAAGTTGTTTATAAACATGTAGGACCTAAGTAATTTATTAATAGAATTAGGATATGATCTTACGTTGTTTAAGTAATAACCGTTTTGCGCATTCGTTAGGCACGCGAGCAAGTCGAACTTTACCGTGAATCCCGTTTGATCGTGTTTACTTCTCTATTCCACTTAAGGTACGAATTTCACTTTCTTTGACTCTTGGGCAACTAGTTGTTGAGTTGACCCTTCTTAACGGTGGTTCACCACTTTGTGATTGATCACTTAAAAGTGGTCAATAAATTACGTATATATATATGTATATATATGTATATATGTATATATATATATATACTCTTGAATCTTTATCGTAAACTCTTGAATCGTTATCGTGAATACTTGATTTTATTCCGTTGAATTGTATGTTTGAATCTTTCAAGTTTGTTAAATTGATTMTCATATTTTGAAGTAGWTTCGAGTTTTATGAAGTACTTTGAAGGTTGACTTTTTATGAACGTCATCCGGGTAGTGGCACATATTTGGGATGCCTTCTATGGCGGCTTTGTAGTCATGGCGCTGCAGGTGAACTCGGTCCATATGGTTAGGCCCAATAGTGGCTTACGTGAACCCACCTTGTGGACTAGGCCGATTTATTGGTTCCAGGGAGGATGGATCGATCCTAGGATTACCCACATCTGACCATGGTTAAATTCACGGGGGACTCGGGGTGTGTGCCCGCACGTTGGCCAGATAGTTCGTGTGGTTTGGCCACCCCACGAACACTACAGGAATTGACAGATTATGTTTAAATGATGTTTTGAAATGAGAATTTTGAATCGTCTTTATTTCTATGAATTCAATTCAATTGATTTTTAAGTCTTCCACTTTATTATCGATGTTACATATTATTATTTCAAGTTTATATTACAATCTGTTCACTAAGGCCTTGCTCAGCCGTGTTCTTGTTTTCTGACACGACATGTTCCAAGTGATATTGATAAGAGACGGGACTTGAGATCGAGCGTTTGACTTTTTGGAGTTTGGTAAACTCATTTGTAGATGTAAAATATTCTAAGCTTATAAATAGTTGTTAGAATGTAATATTTTGGATTGTAAAGCATGTTTTAGAAGTTAATCTACGTTTGGATTTTATTAGTAGCTTTGAAATGTTTGTGTCTTTGAACTAAGTCCCGTTAGTGACGCCGCCCGTTCCGGACCACAAGGACGGGGGATGTTACAAATGTGGTATCAGAGCATAGGTTTTGACTTGTAGATAAAATAAGCTTGACCTGTGAGAAATGGGAAGACATAAGAATGGGTATACTAGATTTTAATTCTATCTAACGTTTTTCTAATCCATAACTGTTTTGAATTCTGATTTTCATGTTGTTTAATTTTAGAATGTCGAGACGTGGTCGACCACGCCAATCTAGATCTCAACCGGAGGGTAACCCAAACCTCAACCCCAATCCAATGGGGGGTGGAAGTGAACCCAATATTGCTGATGTGGTTCGTCAGACCATATCAAGTCTGATGCCTACATATCTGCAGCAGGCTATTCAGACTATGCAATAAGCAGCACATAATCTTCCTTCAAACCCAAATCCTGTTCCTATACCAAATACTGGAAATCCTACATCCATTTCGGGTAACCCAATGGGTGAAATATATATATATATATATATATATATGGCTTGAAAGGTTTAACAAACAAAAACCTCAGTCCTTCTCAATTGCCATAGATTCTGTGGATGCCGAACACTAGATTCGACACAGAGAAAATATTTTCAGTATCTTAGATGTTCCATATCAGTATCGGGTCCGTTTGGCTACTTATATGTTTGAGAAAGAAGTCAATAACTTGTGGGAATCTTGTATCCAAACTGATCCATCTGTTAAAGACTTGTCTTGGAATAATTTCAAAGAATTTTTCTTCAAACAATACTTTACCTCGGCTGATCGTGATGCCTATGTGCGGGAATATGCTACTATCCAGCAAGGCGAGGAAAAAACAGTTGCCGACTACATGGCGCGGTTTCTTAAATTTTCTCGTTTTGCAGGAAATACTGCAGGCACTCAAGTCCAACAAGCTGACAAATTTAAATGGACTTTGAACTCAAGGTATAAAGATCGTGTCTTGAATATTGATCGGTCACGACAACAATGGTTAACTTCACGCGTTGACAATAAGAAACGCAGATCTGAATCTTTCTCCCGAAGCAACCCTCGTTTTGTAAAATCAAAATCGAGCAGTGATACTCAAAAAGTTTCAAATCTATCCACGCCACGACTTCCAGTGTTGTCTAGCAGTGGGAGTCAAAATGTATCTAGCCCTGTTATTAGTTGTGATCGATGCAATCTTCGACATCGACCGGGTCCGTGTTTAAAGATGACCGGTTCCTGTTTCAATTGTTGAGAACAAGGTCACATGGCAAAAGATTTTCCTAAGGCTCGGGTCTAAACTGACAAAGGGAAAGGTAAACAACCAAGTACTAGTGGACGAGTCTTTGCATTATCTGGCAGCAAATCTCAAGCGGGTATGATTTTGGGTCATGTTAAATTAATTGATTTATCTGCTTATGTTTTGTTTGATACTGGTGCGACACACTCAATTGTTTATGAACAATTAGAATACCGATTAAAACCGTATGAGCAAACCACCGAATTTCAAGTGGTAATATCTACTCCAATGGGTGGTTCAATTTGTGTGCTAACTCGTTTTTCCAACTGTCTGATGCTTATTGGGGACTACATATGAGAGGTCACTCTACTTCCAATGCATATGTCCTACTTCGATTTAATATTGGGTATGGACTGGTTGTCACGCCACCGGGCAACAATAGACTGTAATGCCAAACAAATTCTGTTTGGGGATATAGACAACTCGGAGGCAATCTTCCAAGGAGGTACTCCAAAAGAAGATGTTAGTGCAGTAGTCTCTATTACTGTGAAACAATATACGTGGGAAAGCAATGAAAGTTTTCTTGCTGCTCTACAAGATCCCGAACAGGTATTTTCTACTTCTGCATCCATACTTGTTGTTTCTGAATATCTTGATGTATTCCCCGACGATTTACCGAGGATACCACCGGTACGGGAAGTTGAATTTACCATCGATCTAGTCCCAGGAGCTTCTCCTATATCTAAGGCTCCTTAGCGAATGGCTCCAACTGAAATGAAAGAGCTTAAAACTCAACTTGATGATTTATTGAAGAAAAGTTTCATTCGGCCTAGTGTTTCACCCTGGGGAGCTCCAGTTCTTTTCGTTAAAAAAAAAGACGGTATAATGCGTCTTTGTGTCCATTATCGGGAACTTAATAAAGTAACGATCCGTAACAAGTATCAGTTCCGAGAATCGATGATTTGTTCGATCAATTACAAGGGGCACGATACTTTTCCAAAATTGATCTTCGGTCCAGGTACCATCAACTTCGTATCCGAGATTGTGATATTCCGAAAACCGCATTTAGAACTTGCTATGGGCACTACGAATTCTTAGTAATGCCTTTCGTGCTAACTAATGCTCCAGCGATCTTTATGAATCGGGTTTTCAAGGATTATCTTGATGAATTTGTTATCGTGTTTATTGATGACATCTTGATTTACTCAAAGTCAAGAAAGCAACATGATCAACATCTTGAAATTGTTTTGGAGACTCTTCGAGCAACAAAGTTATACGCAAAACTTTCCAAATGTGAATTCTGGTTCGATCAAGTGTCTTTTCTTGGACACGCAATCTCCGCCGAAGGTGTCAAAGTCGATCCGGAGAAAATTGAAACCGTCACTAATTGGTCACGACTGATGAACGTATCTGAAGTTCATGGTTTTCTAGGTCTGGCTAGTTATTACAGACGATTTGTTGAAGGTTTCTCTAAAATATCGCTACCTTTAACCCGATTACTCCGTAAAGGAGTCAAATGCAATTGGGGTTCCGAACAAGAATCTAGTTTTGAGGAATTGGAACATCGATTGGTTACCGCACCTATTCTTGTATTGCCGTCTGACACTAGTGGGTTTCAAGCTGTTGGTCCCAAAAGGGTCTACAAGTATACTAAACAGTTTGTAGAATGGGGGGATGAATACAAACACAAAGTTTTCAAATTTAAAATATATATTGATAGAGAAGATCAATACAGATTTTACAAGATTGTTTGC
>NW_020201153.1:57489-76690 GCF_001531365.2 Cynara cardunculus var. scolymus | reverse complement strand
CAAAGATTGTTTAGATAGGTTTTTCTTTACCTTATCTTTCCACAAACAGTCTTGTAAAATCTGTATTGATCTTCTCTATCAATATATATTTTAAACTTGAAAACATTGTGTTTGTATTCATTCCCCCCCCCCCGCCTTCTACAAATTGTTTCTTATCTTGTAGACCCTTTCGGGACCAACATTAAGTACCTCCTGAGATCTCTTCAAGCTTTATAGTTAACTTTATCTGGTGTTTATACTTGTGAGCTAGAACCAGAGGCAATTCAGCCTTCTTATGATCAAACCTAGCAACTTTTTGACTCTCAAATCAATCCTTTCTTTATAGTTGCATGTATCAACAAGAAGATGAAGTTCCAATCTCCTACCTCAAGTCCAAGACACCATAGAAGCCAGATTTCACCAAAAACTACTTCCCAGAATAAAGATATAGTGAAAAGAAGGGCGTCAATGATCTACAGATAACTCTGTAGAACCCCCTCTTAATGAAGATCTTGCTTTTTTTAGATCAGTTCCTTTTCAATACTTAGGGGGGATATTGTTAGTCCCAAATTTTTCATGTAAAAGTATTGTAAAGACAGTCATAAAATGTTTGTAACTGTTGAGTCTCTAATTAGTCTGCGGTACCTTTCCACATAACCCAACTACCTCTCAAGTCTTCCTTCAGAGATCAACACTTATCCTTTTATTCAAGGCTTTGAAAATCTAACCTACAACCGTTCTCGCCTATAGTGTGTTATGCACCTTTACACATGGAGGATTCTTATTCGGTGGTGCATTAACTTAAAGCCTTAGGGCCTATAAGTATCATCTTCATGTCTTGTTTTAAATATGGATTTTTTTACTGAAAAAACATTCACGATAAACACTTTGAAGTCTTGATTGTAATTTCTCTCAAGTTTATTCAGAAGATTTAGATAAATACAAATGACTAAAACTCGTGGTGAGATCCTCTTCATTTGTTTTTGATAAATTGTCTAGATCATCTAAAGCTTCTACAACATCTTTTCTGTTCTTGATCTAAAATTGAGAAATCTGGAACCCTAGGCTTTAAGTCTTACACTTTGTCATGACGATATGTATATCAGGTCTTAGTAGGATCTGAGTTGCATATAAGCTTCATAGAGGTTCCGGTAGGATGGTATTAAAGGTGTTATCCAGTCTTGAAAATAGCAGATTTTATGGTTCTTAGTGACCTTGGACTTAATACTAAGTCTATTAGAAATTACATAGTCTAGTTTAGAACTCTGATGCATATCTTGCTCTCTTCTTTTATAAACTTTAAGTAATTTTGTATTAAAGTTGCTTTACCTTGAAGGAAATTGAAAATTTTAAATTATTTGCTATTTTTGAAATTTTAGGGGTGTTACATTCTTAAATCTCAATTTCATCTACGTAATGAGATTATACATGACATTATTAAGGGGACGTCGTGATCATGAACATGTCTACTAGGAAACAACTCAGCTCTTTAATTGCATCGACTTTAAATTTGGATGACAACTTCCTTAAGAATGTAGGGGTCTTAAATAGACGATCGGGTTTTCTATGATTAGTGCACTATCTATGTTAATTCTCGACTTGCATGGTGATAGCTATGAATTGTAAGTGTTCATATAGTGGGTATAAAGTCCCGCCAGTGGTGGTACAAGTGCACGCCGATACTATAATCGCTTCAAGTAATAAAGTGGTATGGTACCAAGATCGTTTCCACAGGGATTGAACTATTGAGAATCAGAGAGTTCCATGAACTTCTTGAGCACGTTTCGGTTGTGAATAAAACTTGGATTTTCATTGATAGAAACACCTAAAAGACGAAATAAACCTTTTTAAATTAAGAGATGGGTATGAGTGTAAGTTTTGCTTAAGACGATTGTAGGAACAAGTTGGTCAGAAACTCATGGGTCTTCTATACGAACTTCAATATCTCAAAAGTGAATTTTCATATATTGTGCCCACGGAGTGTTCACAAAGTTCCCATTGTCATAGATAAAGCTTGCCGAATTAGCTAAGTGTTAAAAAGATATCTAGTTCCACTGGTCTGAAGATTTACACTCAAATCTCTTTGTAATGTAAATCTCGACTAATATTTGAACTTTAGCTAACAACATGCAAAATCCGTATCTCTACGTGATTATCAAAGACTCTTTCAAATCTTTGTGCATCACTTAAGCCCTATTTCGAATCCGTCCATCTCTGGATCAATGATCTAATATTAACACCTTAAAATGATCGGCTTATCCATGTTGAGTTTAAGTCCCGACTTTAAGTGACCAAGCTTAAGAATTAGTAACATTGGCAACACCCTAGTGTGCCTACTAGTCTTAAGTTTGACTCACAGTCACACCCGAAAGAGGTGATTAGTTCATTATAAAACTAAAGAACATAGAAGAAGTAGAGAAACGCATACATAATACTTTAATTGAAATTTAACTAAAACTGATGCCACAGTGGACAGATAGTGGGCAGAAATGTAATTAAAATTAAATACAAGACAAGAAGTAAATACATAAAATTGAACTCTAACTATTGCTCTAGGTCTTCAGTTGAGAGTAAATGCTCCAAAGATGTCTCCCAAAGTTGAGAGTAAATGCTTCAATTTATAGGAGAGAGGGAGAAATGAACATTCTTTTTATCCAAAGAAAAGACACGTCATTTCTACTTTAGTCATTCCACTTTCTTGCAAGATCTTCTAGATTTGTTTGTCATCTTTTGAAAGGATGCAAAAGGGAGGGATGGGCATCCCCTTGATTTAAGGAAAAAAGTACTTTAAGCCATTCTTTAAACAAAAGGGTCTATCCCTTTAAATTTTGTGATATCTCCAGAATGGACTGCAGTTTTAAATCCTTTAAATACTCAGAAAATATGGTGCTTAATCTTATCCAGATCTGCCTTGAAAAAATTATCACAGTGGACAGGAAGTGGGAATGCATTGGGCACTGTCCAGTAGTTATGGTTTTCACAATAAAATCAAATTCTTGACCTTTTATCATCTCTTAAGAACATTTTAGACGAAAAATATAAGATAGATGTAAAATGGGTACATAAAAGATTAAAGATAGGGAGTACTGAACAATAAAGAACTCTCAACATTGAGAGCTATCACATGGTCATCCTTGTAACATGAGTAATAAGTCAACTATTTAGCATTAGGTCCACACATAGGCAAAATGATAAGTGTTTGAAAATCAAGGTGAAAAACTGGTGGTTTTTTATGAGGTCGATCTCTCGTACTTTTGCATATTCCGATAATGGAATAATATCCTTCTGGTAGCAAATAGCATTCATAAAACATTTTCGTTATTAGAGTTCCTTTTATTTTACTTAAAAGTGAAAATAAATGAACACGTACTTTGTTTTTCTTTAAGTGAAAAGGGAACCCATTGAACAAAACATGAGTAATTGAAAAAGTGAATCGGTGTGATAAATGCCATTGTTGAGTACTTACACACACAAAATCACAAGTTATGTATCTTGTTTTATTATGGTTCATAGATTTCAATTGAATTAGATGGCTTTTAACATATCCTTAAGTCCAATCACTTAGAGAACTTTCATATACAGTGACAATATGCATCTGAAATATATTTCAAATCTTAAGCAAACTATATTATTCATGAATACTAAAATTGTTCACCACAACGACTACCATTATAAGTAGTTAAAATGTTATTGGCTTTTAACTTGTCGTTGGTATTTCATACACAACCTTACGCATTACCCACTCTCTGACCCAGCCATTGCATTAGTTTTCAATGTGAGAACATGTGAAACCCTTGTTATATTACTCTTCAAAAGGGTCTTTAGAAAAAGAAGAAGATTCCGACATATATTGAGGAAAATGGTCTAAATTTAGTCGATGTGGAACTCAGTACCTCCTCCAACAAAGGCTAGACGGATACTGATTGTCACAATGTGTCAAGGAGGGTTTGATACACACATATTGTCCTAGAATGTCAAGTCTTGGAGTAGTAAACATTTGCTCTGATACCATTAAAAATATATAAAATCGTCACTGAATTACTCTTCAAAAGAACTTTTAAGCAAAAAAAGAGTTCCAACATATACCAACTTAAATTAAAGACTACAACATACAAAATTGCTATGTAATTCTATTTCAATATGTATATCATAAGAAGTTCGTTAACATGCAATGAATAGACCACCATAACTCATCAAGATTTAAGAACCACAAGTGTAGCGTTCATGTAGGCTCCAACCATTTAACCCATTTTGTTTTAGACCAACCACAAGTGTAAGTGTAGGGTTCATGAAGGCTCCAACCACTTAATCCAAATGCTCCATCACTTCAATTTCGACCAAAAGCAAAAACCCACGACACCACAAGATTGAGGTGATGACGTGGAATTGGCATAATATATAAAAGGGATGTGAGAGTCCTTTAACTTACAAGAAGCAGGGACCAACTCAAAAAACATATTTAACGGTGGCATCATTCAATTATGATGGAACTTTTTTCAAAACATGACATCATTTAATTAAGAAAATGACATTAATATGATTTGATCGAACTTGGATTTGAGATGGAAGAAAAGTCTTACAAACTAATTCTACCAAAAAAAACTTGTTCTTAATGTATTTTCAAAATCTATACAGACATACAACAAATTAATACGGTGACACTTTTCACGACTCTAATTTTTTTTATGTTACAACAAATGAACAATACGGAGGCACAGACCACCATATGCTACATATTGGGTCCGTTCCTAAAAAGAAGTGCTTCATGTGCCAAATCACATATGATGCAATTAGGGGTATAAACGATACGAGACAACTCGCGAGCTACTTGAAATCGACTCGGTCAACACTCGACTTGAATAGGCTCGTCTCAAACTCGAGCTCGACATATTAACAAGTCGAGTCAAACTACTCAATACTCGACTCGAAGAGCTCGTGAGATACTCGATTATTTTATATATAGTTAGTTTTAAATATAATCAGTTTTTATGATAAAATTTGTAAAACATAAATAATAAAAATATCTTATATTTTTAGATATTTAAACAAAATTATGTATTTTTATAATTATAAAAATTAATTTTTTTTATTAGAATCACAATTAAAAAAACAAAGAAAAACTGCAAAAAGAATTAGTGAAATTATCTCACATTGAAAAAGAGATGGTAAAGAAAGGAAGAAAATATGTTATAAAAAAAGAATGAGATGAATATAATTTTTAACTTTGTCTTTTTTATGATGGAGTTTAAAGTTGATTCCTTTAGTTTTATAAAAACTCAGAATGTTTTTAAATTTTAAAATTTATAAGAAAAAAACCCTAAAATCTCATAAATTTCAATGGGTAAGCTTGGTTCGAACTTGGTTTTGAACTTGAGAAATAGTTATCGAGTTTGAGTCGAGCTTGGAATTTTACTACTCACGAGTTTTCGAATTGAGTTCGAACTTGAAAATTGGGTTTCGAATGCGAGTATAGTGATACTCGAGCTCGACTCGTATCATTTACACCCGTAGATGCAACACAATCAATATGGCATATGCAATGGTTAGTCAAGATCGCACATGCAATGGTTGGTCCATGCAGTATATCCGTGGATGAATGACCTATTCAAAATTTTCTTTTAAACCCATTATCCGTGAACCTTCAGACAGATTTTAGCATGTCACTTGTATGCATCATAATATCACTTGTATACACCATAATGTGCTAAATTTGTTACAAGGTTATGTTGTTGATAAAATCTCGTTTAAGGTCAACACCTAAATTGTCCATTTTACGAGGGACTGTCGCGACCGTTCAGGTGAGCAGGTCCTGGATTCCGTAAAAAAATGACGACTTTTTATAAACCTCGAAGATTGGCTATTTCTTCAAATCTTTCGGTCATAAATGGCCATCTTGACGGAATTTTTTGTTACGAAATCGGATTCAAACACACGATGCAAGGCTTTTCTTCTTATAAAAGTAAACGTAAACTCTAGATGCTACAAAAGCTCGAGCAAGACGATCCTAAAACAACCGAGATCAGATGAAACACCATACCACACATATTTACATGACCTACACACACACGAAACACAGCATCTATCTACGAGACACATGCGTAGCCAAAACCGTGGAAGGTGGATGAATGAGATCACATCTCACAGGTCGTAAGGAGGACGAGGGCTCCTGGTTCCAATCCCGCTTGCCTTCTCGAAAGCATCCGATGCAGACTTCCTCCGAAACCTGAATGCCTCTGATCTGCCTCCTGATCACATCTCATGTTAGCTCAATTAGTAATCATCTCAACTTCATGTGTATCAACGTGAGTTATGGAATATGGCCCAAAGTTTTTACACTCCCAATCATGTATGTTTTAACTTTTAGAACAATTATAACATGTAAAAGCGTAAGAAAAGCTTGATATTACAGTATTTGCCAGTTAAAAAATAGGCCATAATTCTATATTTAATTAAGTTGGTGTTCCATTTTTTCTTCCCCTAACCATTGATTAGTAAATAATTAAATCTGAATGATTAGGGTTAAATTATGGACAATGTCTTTTTCATGGTGGTAGATGGGAGATAAATCTAATCTATAATTGCAAACAAAGAGACAAATTTGCCTCGTTGTTATCCAACTTCCTACTTGTAAACGGTCAAACTTGTTGTAATTACCAAACTACCCTCGTTCCTATCACCCTGGATGGTTCTAGATCATGAAGACGCGACGCGATGCACGCTTACCGGGGAAAGGAGATACCGGAGTTGTAGATCCGGCGGGAGATGCCGGCGGCGTGTCGGTCAGAGTTCTCTCAGGTTTTACGATCATTATACTGCGTGTTACTCTCATCGTAGGATCCTCTACCGCCGTACTCGTCACCGGCGGCAATTCTGCTTCAGAGAAAGCAAATGAGTTGGTTTGGTAAAGAGTACAGATCCGACTACTTACAGGTTTAGACTCCATTTTTTCATGAAAATAAGTGAGGTTTTGGGTCGGATACACAGTCTGACATAAACTGTTGGTTTCAGGATCGGAAACATTTCCAAAATAAGGTTCAAATTTAGTTTTACCACCGATTAATCTGAGAAAGTATTGCTTCTATTTTTAGATCATTTTAGAATTTAACAAACAGTAATTACAGGAATCAATTATAATCACAAGTTCATAATCAATTAAAATTCGCGCCAAATTGGAAATCTGATGATCACAGGAAGCAATTAAGCTGTAATCAATACGATTTTAATCTTTGAGAGAAGGGATTTTTCAAGTAAAATGTTAAAAAATTTAAGTGTTCAACATATTCTTCAACAAGTTCAAAAGCGGCAGGTAACAGCGTACCCTTGCCGGAATCCGATGACCCGAAACTAAAAGTAGAATGTTTTCGCAGCTTTCCGAGGCCTTTATCCGGCCGAGGTCCGGCGACTGTGTCGTCCCAAAACTGATCGAGTAAGCTCATAGCAGCAAAGTTTACCGAGCAATAGAGATTGTAACAGACACCCCTATGGAAATGGTGGAGTGATTTCAAGACTGGCCATGGAGGTATTTAATGGGGGATTGGAGCATAAAGTTGGAACAGGTTCTTTATACGGGTATTTGATCGTGGCCGTTGATTTTGGATCTATGTAGACCTTTATACACGTAAAGATAAGATCGATGTCAAAAATTAGATGAGATTGCCACGTGACAGGTCTATATACTAGAGGCTAAAAGTCACGAGCCCTCCTTAATTACCTTTTGCCCTTGGATCTCTGTGGAAATTACGAAAATGGGATCGTGGTCTAGCCGCCTCTCTAATGTTGACACGTGCAATTACTTTTACACCTATTACCCCCAGGAAATTACGAAAATGGGATCGTGGTCTAGCCGCCAAAACAAATGGTCATAATTATTATCCTTTTTAATTAATAAAAAGATAATTTTTAATTAAATGTAAAATAGAAAAATTGACATTTACTTTTAAAAATAAATAATTATTTTAGAATTTTGAATTATAATTATTATAGAAAATAGACAATTATAATTGTCTGGTTTAATCTTTAGAATTTTGAACCGAAGATTTAGAAGAAACCTGCTTTTTATTGTTTTGTTTTTTTGTCCAAATGACCAGTGACCCTTGGACATCATTACGAGTGCCCTTTTTTCGACATAATACCTTTACTTGTAGTTAGGGGGTTCGATTGTGTTTATTGTATAATTCATTAAGATAATGATTTCGTAACTGAGGTTTCTTATTTTTCAATTTCAACAAAGTCACCGTCACTGATGTCTTTATCAGCCACTAGATATTTAAAATTTCTAAAAATCTGCAATCAGCGTTATCTAAACAATTTGAGGCTGAAATTGACATTAAACACTAGTTTCACTCGAACATAATATTATACACCACGTATTTTTTAGTTGTTTCAACCAAATATAATATGTTACGATAATCTCCAAAACCAGTTTACTTATCCATTGAACATAAGTCCATAAGCGATATTGATAACTTTGGTTTTTATTAAACCAAGATTTCAAATCAAATATTGTATTATTCAGTGATGTTTTTATCCTCGTTATTTGTCCCATCTTTCAAATGCCACGAAGAAGATGAAGATGAACCTAGACATAAAAATTAGGGGCCCAACATAGATAATTGGGAAATAAATGATCGAAATAATATATGGTTAAAAGCCCGATACAATATATTACAAGTTGAATTACGTTAACATTTTCAATAGAGGGTAATCGATTTAGATATATGAAAAAGAAATTGGAATCAAACAAATTGTGCTACGTTTGATGATTAGTTTATGCTTAGAAGAAGGAACATCGTGAGCTTGTGTGAGAGTTGCTTTGATAGAACTAATGATCACAAGTAATACAAGAGGGCCGACATTAGGGGGGGGGGGGGGGGCGTCTGTATATCGTAAAAAAAGTTTGATTAAGAAGTTTTGTTACATGAAAAGATTAATCATATTCAAACAACATGATTATGTATTGGATCCACAATTAACCGATAGGTTCAAAATCCTGTCACTCCGCCTTGTTTGGATCTTATAGTCAAAAAATCTTACTTTCATAATTTTAGACAATGGATTAGATCCTTAAGTCATACATTTATTTAGGATAATGATTATAGTGTGTGTGTGTGTATATATATATATATATATGTATGTGTGTATATATTGTTCAAATACAAACAACCGTAAAGTGTTTGGAAGAAAAAAGTTAACTTTTGAGTTCAAGCAATATGTTGATCCAGGTTTGTGGATTTTCATTTCCAAACGCCCTTTGTTTTCTTCTTCATTAATTATACCATTGTCTCTTCATGATGTTAGTGTGTACCCAAAAGCCAATCATAGGATGAATGTATGTTTCTATATTTTTGTCATGATATTTACTAATAAAGATATTGTTGTTATAAAATAACCGGAGGAAAACAATAATAGAATGGAGAGAATGAATTTGTATTTCTCATTAACCATAGGCCCTTTTTATAGGGATGAGTTACAAGTAGATAACTATGAGATATTTCACTTATAATCTAACTATAATATATCTATCTCTATCTCTATCGTCATATCATTTAGACGAAGACACACTTATCCTATAACACTCTCTCTTGTGCCAAGTCAAAGGAGTGATGGTGCACAACTGTTGTCTCATTAAAATCTTACACTAAAATAAAAACCTAGTGGGAAAAAATAAAATCAGGACGAAGGAAAGAGTACAACGCACCAGTTTCTTTGCAATACATAGACTTTTCCTTTTAGTCTAATATTCTTTCAGATTCGTACATTAATCATGAGCGTCAGGAAAGCAATATGGTATATAAGTTGTTGTATCACTAAAACTTACACCAAGAAACAAAACCCAAAGGGAAAAATAAAACCTTGGGTGAAGGAAAGAGCACAACATACCATTATCACATGTATTGTAGACTCCCCCTTTTGTCTACTACTCCCCCTGATACGTGCATTAATCAAGGGAGTTTGGAAAGGGAAGCCTTCTTGTGGTCAATCCAGGAGGCTATGAGAAACTTTGTGCCAAAGGGAAGCCTTATACATAATGACTTAATTATTCTCATTACGCTTTTTGACAAATGATTTGTCTATGTCCTACAGGCTTTATACTTGGTGGGTTAGCACTACCTGACCAAATACCCATTCATTTGTCAAAGTATAATTTTCTTGGATTGTTTCTTTTCATTTAGGCCATATTTGCTCTTCGTTGACATTTTTCCTGCTGAGCATGGTTCGATGTTATCATCTTATGAGCAACAATATGATATATCATCTATGAGTATGTATGATCTGTCCATCAACTCATGCACTCTCATAATTCGTTTGAGATTTTTTTGATCTCTGGAATCAATATTAACTTCAGAGCGTCATCCAGTAATGATTCATAGATGTGGTTTTAATCAAAGACAATCTCATGAGAGATTTATGTATTTATGATAAATGGTTATGCCTTACTCTTCTTTTTCTTTAGATAAGTATCTGATAAATGGTTATGTCTTACTCTTCTTTTCCTTGAGATGAGTATCTATTGAACCAAGTAGCTTCCCCCATTTCCTTTTGGGAGCCACGGCCTCAACCACACCTCCACCATGTGTGATTGCAACACACATTCCAGCGGCATTGTGCCCTTGTTTGGAGACTTTTAACCTTACGGGTATATTTACAGTTGATATATGTGTTCTTGTCACTCCTTGAATAACATCAAACATATCAGGTATCGATTATGATTCGTTTAAAGATTTATTATTCGTTTCACTTCACTTTCACATTGTGAAGTGCATGGATCAAAATAATGAGACAGAGTGGGAATATTCCATGACAATTCCAGTCGTTCTCTTTTAAAATCCTTTTTCCTATCTCCCCCTCACGACGGGAAGACTGTCTCATCAAAGTGACAATCCATAAACCTTGCGGTAAATAGATCACCAGTCAAGGGTTCTAAATAGCGAATAATTGTTGGGGATTCATATCCAACATATATACTTAATCGTCTTTGAGGGACCATTTTAGTACAATGTGGGGGTGCAATTGGCACGTATATTGCTCAACCAAATATGCGTAAATGTGAAATACCAGGCTCATATCCAGTTACCAACTGGTATGCAAAAAATGGTTGACTAGCAGTGGGTCTAAAGCGAATAAGTAGTGTTGCATATAATATTGCATAACCCTGTGCAGAAGTGGGTAAATTGGTGCGTGTAACCAATGCCCTGGCTACCATTTGTATCCTTTTGATAGTAGCTTCTTCAAGATTATTTTGTGTATGCACATGGGGTACATGATGCTCTACATCAATCCTAATAGACATGCAATAATCATAAAATGCTTGCAATGTAAATTCTCCAGCATTATTAATTCGTATAGACTTGATAGGATAATTGGGGTGGTAAGCTCTTAAACGTATAATTTGTGCTAAAAGTTTTGCGAATGCAGCGTTTCATGTGGACAATAGTGCGACATGCGTCCATCATATTGATGCATCAACTAGAACCATAAAATAATTTAAAGGCTCGCATTCTGGATGTTTATGTCCATAAATATCACCTTGTATTCATTGTAAGAATGGAATATCTTTGTATCATATCATATTATCATTAGTTTTTAGGATGGTCTCATTCCTGTCTTGGCTAAGGATCAGGGTTTACAAAAGTTTGTAATTCAAGAGAGCATATTATGATGGTGTGTTGCTCTTGTGCTGTAGAAGTCAACAATTGCAATTTTTGGTAATTGCCTCACTTTGCATTTCACTTGAAAGAAAATGTTTGTGTATTTTGCAACACACGGATCATTATGTCGTGACCAGGGTGTTTCACATGGTCATATTGAAACATATATATGTCATTGTCCCAAAGTTCTTTATTGGCGACAATATATGATTCAACGACCTAAATAATCCACTAGTTTGACACATTTATTTCTCTAATATATGTTCATTAGAGTTAATGTACATACACTCATTTCCATTATTTAATATCATTTTCATTTGATACAAATATCTTAACAAGGTTTCTATTAATATAGTGTTTTAGTGGCTATTAATTTTGTATTAACTAGAAAATGACAGTCCATTGTCTAATTATTATGATGGGAGGAATTACAAAATAAATATTAGTGTATCTTTTAAGATTGCGTGAGAGGCCCCACAAAAACACTCAAGTTCTTCTCGATACATTCCTACACGAAATGAAGAATATTGAGAGTTTTATATTTGTTTTCATGTAGTTCTTTACATTTATAATGGTTATATATTCGGTTTTACATCAGCAAATGAAATTAATTTAATACTTAGAATAAATTTCAAATAAAATTATGCTTAATCAATCTTAAAATTGATATGATATAGTCTATTTTCAACTTGTTCTCTTTCATTGTCCATTATCTTATGGGCAGTAGTAGCATCTCTGCTTCAAAGATTGGAAAATCCTTCTCTACTCTTGCCATGACCTTGACCCTTTTGACGGTTTCGTCCACATGGTGCATGTGTGAAATTGTTCTTAATCACAATCATTTGGAGTTGTTTCCACCTCTAACTCTTTTATTATTGATCTCTCGAGTTTTCTTTGCCCCGACATGTCTAGTGTTGTTATTCGAAAGAAATTTCTCATGTCTCTCAACCACTTGCAATAGGTTGATGATTTTGCCTAAATGTTACATTCCAACTTATATTGGTTCATTAATATTTAATGATATATGAAATGGTGGAAATAAAGTTATGAATCATGTCATCTTTCATCAGTTCCTTACCACGAAGATTGAGATGCATTTTGAGAAACAACATTTCATTGTTGAAATCACATTTCTTTTTTGTAGTTGAGTGAGTTTCATTCCATTGTATATTAGTTTGGGAAGTACGAATACTCTCGATTTTCCTTTTTAGGGCATCCTACGGTTCTTGGGGGATTCTAGTCAAGGATCTTCCCTATGAAGGTTGTGAATGATGTGTCGTCTCAAAAATCTCAAGGTATTTACTTGTACCTTAACAATTGACTTTTAAGGTCAATAGGTTTTGGTGGATTATATATATATTATTGTACCTTTCCGATAAAAATAGACTTTACATTGGATTTCATCTATAATTTTCAAGTTCTTTTGAGTTTAGGACATCAAATCCTAGATGAGTTGTTTCAACTGTTTACGTAAATAAGATATATATGATTTTTTGTATAAGACACTAAATTATGATGCACATGAAATTTCATTATCATTGCATTATTTAATTTGTTCAATATTAGTATTTCAATATCTAAAGTAAATCGTTCAAACATTTTTGGATCTCCAGGTAAGAGGGGAATCACATGGATTACTTAAGTCCCTGCAAACCTTAGGGCTATTTACACCCGTTTAACAAAACCCTTTCGATATTTTACGATATATTTAATTTCAAAAATAACATTACTAATTATAGAGCTTTTGACATGGGGCCAAAAAAAAATATGAATTTGGCATATGAAGCCATCTTCATGTATTTTAGTACTGTGATGGTATTATGAGAGATTGTCGTTAGATATAAAGTCAAATTAAATATTTTAACATCTTAATAATATTTTGGAAGCTTTTGGTAAAAGACCAAATTATATGAGAGTTAAAAATGTAACTTTTAAGTATTAATTGTAAGATTGAAAAAAAAAAACGAGTAGGAACCCATAATTAATCAAGATAAGCATTTAAATAATATTTTAACATTTTCGTACTAATTTCTAAAGCTTTTGGCAAAACCAAAAGTTATAGGAGTTGGAAGTGTAACTTCAAAAAAAAATGATTAATAAATTAGAAATTATAATTAGGATAAACATTTAAATATGATATGGATAAATTAATTCGAAAATTAGCACATGATTAAATTAATAATCATTTAAATAAAATAATCAAATACCCAGATAATCTCATTCAAATATAATTATCCATCTATAATATCGGATTAACATGCCAAATAAGTTAATGTAAAGATAATAATATATATGATTTTGAAGAATAACAAATCTTCATAAAAATATGATTATCCATCTATAATTAGATATTAGATTTACAACAAATTAATAGAATATAAGATAATTATTCATATTAATAGTCGAATACAAAAATAGTATTAATAAAATAATTAATTAAATAAAAACAGTTTAACCACTCAATGTATATCATAAGCCAACACCAATAGTGGTCGTACACAATCTTTTTTTGGATAAATATTTTCTGATTATGGTTTATGAAACTATCATTATCCTTAACTGAGCAATTTCTAAGTAGCTATAACAATGTAATCCTTTTTTCAAATACCATTTTCTTAGGAACAAGACATGTGATTTTTCATCTTTTTCTTTATTAATATACTCTGAATCCAATGGATACAATTTTAACAACGTGATAGTAATAATTATAGTAGAAAAAGAATAATAATAATAATAATAATAATAATAATAATAATAATAATAATAATACAATCATGTATATACCCACTAAATAGTGATATCAACGCGTAAAAAATTGTTCTTTAATTTGATTTTTGCGGCCCCTAAAACATGGAGCTACGAATATCATTACCAACAATAGAAAAACAAATAAAAAAATTGACAACAAATTAATCACACAATTTTTCAAAGAAAGTAAACCTTATAATTAATTTTTTATAGGGATAAGTTATAAGTAGATAACTACGAGATATTTCACTTCTAATCTAACTCTGATATATCTATCTCTATCTCTATCATCATATCTTTTAGACGATGACACACTTATCGTACAACAATTGTCTATTTATAATGAGTCATTAATATACTTCATATTGTATGATGAATATATATATATTAATAATATTTAACTAAGAATATAATTGTTAAAATGTTCCTGATCAAAGTATTACCTTAGATTAAGGTGACGTTTGTTTTTTAAGAGGTGCTGAAGTTTGAAGTCTAATTTCACTTCTGATTTATAAGAGGTGGTGCTGAAGTCTGGAATTTGAATCAACTGTTTGATTTTATTAACGATAAACGTCTGAATTTGTTTAAATTGTTTATTTTACCTATTAAAAATTATCGTGTTGAATTTATAGATAAATTTGCATAATTCACATATTTATTCATCATCGTTACAAAATTTATATCTAAATTATATAATTAACATTCATTTAAACGAAAATATGTCATTAATGGTGTTTAACACATTTACATCCTATTAAGTACATTAATTGGAGAGGTGAGGATTGATTTGGTAAGGATCAATCGAGAGAAATGATCGATTAAGGTTAATCGAATGAGAAATATCGTTGTTGACGGTTTGAAAAACAATAAGAGGCAAATAAAATGTTGGTTTACCTCTTACCAGATAAGAGGAAATTAAAACATAGGTGCCTCTAAAAATTTGAAAAAAAACAAACAGTCTGAATGACCTTACCTTTTAACGAATCAGACATAAAGGGCTGATAAGAGTTTTCTTATATGAAAAATGAACAAGGCTTAAGGCTAAAATAGTGCAGTTGAGACTAGCATATGTAGGAATTCATAGAGTTGACGTAGAATTTACATATGAATACAAGTGGGTAAAATTATGTACTGATCAAACATTGTATGAGAATACTACTGGATGTCATAAGTATGTCATAGTATATTGATTAGGGATGGTGATTTGCCCCGATCCGGTGGGGAACCTGGTTCACCCGACCCGAACGGGGACGGGATTCCCTGCTAAAACGGGTGCCAGGGTCGGGGATCCCCTGTAGACTCAAACTGGGGACGGGGTCGGGTCGGGACCGGGGATCCCGGTAGAATCAAACTAAGGGATATTTTTCATGGGGTTTGACCAGGGATTTACCGGGGATAGATAGAGGTTTGACCAGGGACGGGATGTTAATCCTCGTACCCGTCGGGGACCGGGGCCGGGGATTACAAAACCCGCCCCATCTCCTCCCCGTTGCCATACCTAATATTGATGTCATTTGACTTGATGATCTTGAATTCTACCATGGTTAAGTCATACACTTAGATGCTAGATATAACCACATCATAATTGAGTGGCATAATAGATATTCATTGTATGATTATCCCATGAGCTAAGACTTGTATTATCAAATAAAGAATATATCCCTCCTGCTTGACAAAATCGATTCCTCTTGGACCTCTGATAGAATGAGTTTGAAAAAAAAAAGTACATGCATACTGAGATAATCGATATGTGATACGGGGAAATATGTTAATTGTTTAATATATAGAATAAGAAACTCGAGTTTAAGCTTGACAATAATGAAACAAAGCATATTTTGTGGTCAATTCGGGTATCTAGGATAAACACATATATACACCGCGATTTGTGAATTAATGATCGGTTGATCAATTGATTCTCATCACTTGGGTTGTTAGATATCATTCATTATTTTATAATAATGACTAATTCATTATTAATACCAACATGACTAGAACCCAAAGAGTCTCATGCTATGGCATTTTGAATAAGTGATTGTTGACAAAAGTGTTGGTTAATCAGGCAAAAACAATTAGATTATGAAAGCTTAAACACAGAGAAAACTGCAGCATATTGCTACATCATAGAGATGATGTAGCAGCTTCGAAAAATTTATCTTCATTATAAAAGAGAGGAAACTGCACCAAAGGTCAAAGGGCGAGCCATGACGGCTCCAATAGTGAGCCTTTTGAAACAGTGTGCTTTACCTAAAACATTATTGGTTGATTGGTTAACTAAAACTAAATTGATCAATGATGAAAATACGGTTCTTGGCCTACTAGAAAACTTAGAAGTTTTTCTAAACAGTATGAGAAAAAGTTAATGTTTAAGAAAAAATAGTGAGAGTTTGTTTGATAAAAATAGTTTTAAAAACCTCATAATTTTATTACACTAAAACGTTACATTTTCTATTGTAGACTACTAATCTCACAGATGAAAAAGCACCTTGCAAACCATCATTAAGAAGAAGAATTTCATCAATTGGTATTGTGTTTTAAGGATTGTCCTCAAAATAGAAAAGAAACTTAACATAAAACTATCATCCAAGTGTTTGCAAAGAATAAATGCACCATATTTATTGCACATGGTGGTATTTAAGGCAGAGTTCTCCTCCCATGCATGGTCATGCCTTCAGAATAGTTCTCTACGTAAATCAAGTAAATCGGCTACTTGGTCTCTTAATATAATAACTTTTTAAGTGTTTGTTGAATGTTCTGTAATCTTTGTGAAAAGATTGTTTCTGTTAGCTTCGTAATTTTGTACCAATCTTTGTATTCTAAGTGTAATTCTTGATATATATTATTATCAATAAGAATTAAATTAAGTAAAAACCAAGAAATTGTATTCAATCCCCTCCCTTCAACAATTAGTTTTTGGGTTATTGTCATCCCATTCAGGCCCAACATAGCCCTCGCCTCCCTTTTCAATCCCTGTAATGGTGGCTAAGAATAGCGTTTGATTAGGGATGGGAATTGATGGTCGGTTGGGGATGTGAATGGACGAAGCAGGTAGTGGCATGGTCGTAGTTCCAAACTACAATATTAGTTGCACCCTAAGGTGCCATGCTTGATTTGTTCACCTCCACCATCAACGACAATGACACCTCCCCCAAATATGTAATGTTATTTTGAACATCCCTTTCTATTGGTGCTTATGTGTTAGATCTTTGTTTCTCTCTTTCTATAATATATATATATATATATATATATATATATATATATACAGAGGGAGAGAGACAATAATGATATCGAATAAAAAAGAGTACAATGACAATTGCTATTACAAGATGCAGAAGCAGACAAAATTCAAACAAACAAAGGAAAACGATGATTAAGAAAGACTAACAAACTACGAGCAACATAAAATGAAGCAACTACAGGCCACATAAACCCATCAAACTACTCGGGTTGCAACACCACTTATGTGTGTGTGTGTGTGTACATATGACGAAGGATCATGTGAGAAGGAGAGTTAAAATGACAAGTGTAAGAAGGGATCTTGACCCTTAATCAACTCTAATATCAAATCTACCCATGAATAGCAATTGATACAGAGATTGATCTAGTGCATCTCATTATAATGTGTATCATAAGTATTTGAGAAGTAAATAAGTGATCCTAGCCATATTCATCTGATCAACATTTGCGGCTTTGACTGCGAAACACCGGATAATTCCTTGCATGAGTATGCAAAAGATAGATGGGTAGTTTCTTAACTTTTACAAATAAGCGGCAAACGGACTCATATGTGAACCCGTGTGATTCACATATAAACCCACGGGTTCATATATGAATCACGCGAGTTCATATGTGAATCAGTTAATTAGTTCATACGTGAATCACAAAAGTTGATATGTGAATCAATTAATCATTTCATATGTGAATAACTGATAACTCTCAATTTGTGAGAGTTATTTGTTGTTCTATACCCCTATTTTATAGTGTCTTTGGTACCCATTTTGCTCATATCCTGTATTTTTGGTCCAAAATATGTTAAGAGGTGATGAAAGGTCAAGAATTTGATTATTTTCTAAAAAACTCATTGCTGTTGGTAAACTGTCCACTTTCTGCTCACATTCTTCCTATGACGTATTTTCCTCAAGACGGATTTGGACAAAATTCAAATACTGGCTCTCCTGGGTATTAATGAGATTTAATTCTGAAGTTAAATCCGAAAGTCTTGAATTATTTAGAAGAATGTGCCTTGTTGGATTAAATAATGTCTTAAAGTAACCCTACCATTATTTTAATGAAAAAACTTTAATTACTTTTTCCTTAATTTAAGGGTTAGGTAACTTTACCTTTTTCAACCTTTCAAGAAAAAGCGACAAGGCCTGTAAAGTAGACAAGAAGTCATGGGGGGTCATTACCCTCTAGTCGATGAAGACTTTCTTCCTTTGGGCGAAAAGTTTGTCCGGTTCTCACTTTTTCACTATATATTGAAGTTTTTCTCTCATTTGGAAGACATTCAATCCATCAACAATTCAGCCAAACAACCTTGGAGCATTCTCTCAAGCTCTACATCAGTAGAGCAAGTTTAATTTCTACTTTTAATTTTATTTTCGTACTTAATCTTTAATTCTCGCCACTTTGCATTGTATGCTCCTTGTGAGCAACAGTTTAAGTGCAATTTCAGTTCAAGTATTTCTTATGCATTTTTCTTCTTCTGTTTCCTCTATGTTTTCTAATTTTATTATGAGCTAAGCACCCATTTGGGTGTGGGTGTGAGTCAAACTTAAGAATTTGAAGGCGCACTTGGGTGTTGCCAATTTTATTGATTCTTAAGCTTG